>NC_138895.1:68041332-68149840 GCF_965194825.1 Balaenoptera physalus | reverse complement strand
GTTTCGCCTTGGGTTTATCCTGCCTGGGACTCTTTGCACTTTCTGGACTTGGGTGGCAGCTATGTCCTTTCCCATGTTAGGGAAGTTTTCAACTATAATATCTTCAAATATTTTCTCAGGTCCTTTCTCTCTCTCTTCTCCTTCTGGGACCCCTATAATGCGAATGTTGGTGCATTTAATGTTGTCCCAGTGGTCTCTTAGGTGTCTTCATTTCCTTGCATTCTTTTTTCTTTATTCTGTTCCACAGCAGTGAATTCCACCATTTTGTCTTCCAGGTCACTTATCCATTCCTCTGCCTCAGTTATTCTGCTATTGATTCCTTCTAGTGCATTTTTCATTTCACTTATTGTATTGTTCATCTCAGTTTGTTTGTTCTTTAATTCTTCTAGGTGTTTGTTCCTTAATTCTTGTAGGTCTTTGTTAAACATTTCTTGCATCTTCTCGATCTTTGCCTCCATTCTTTTTCTGAGGTTCTGAATCATCTTCACTATCATTATTCTGAATTCTTTTTCTGGAAGGTTGCTTATCTCCACTTCATTTAGTTGGTTTTCTGGGGTTTTATTTGTTCCTTCATCTGGTAGATAGTCTTCTGCTTTTTCATTTTGTGTATCTTTCTGTGAATGTGGTTTTCATTTCACAGGCTGCAGGATTGTAGTTCTTCTTGCTTCTGCTGTCTGTCCTCTGTTGGATGAGGCTATCTAAGAGGCTTGTGCAAGTTTCCTGATGGGAGGGACTGGTGGTGGTTAGAGCTGGGTGTTGCTCTGGTGGGCAGAGCTCAGTAAAACTAATCTGCTTTTCTGCTGATGGGTGGAGCTGAGTTCCCTCCCTATTGGTGTTTTGGCCTGGAGTAACCCAGCACTGGAGGCTACAGGCCCTTTGGTGGAGCTAATGGCAGACTCTGGGAGGGCTCATGCCAAGGAGTACTTCCCAGAACTTCTGCCGCCAGTGTCCTTCCCCGCAGTGAGCCACAGCCACCCCCTGCCTCTGCAGGAGACCATCCAACACTAGCAGGTAGGTCTGGTTCAGTCTCCTATGGGGTCACTGCTCCTTCCCCCTGGGTCCTGATGCACTCACTACTTTGTGTGTGCCCTCCAAGAGTGGAGTCTCTGTTTCCCCCAGTCCTGTTGAAGTCTTGAAATCAAATCCTGCTAGCCTTCAAAGTCTTATTCTCTGGGAATTCCTCCTCCTGTTGCCAGACTGCCAGGTTGGGAAGCCTGATGTCAGGCTCAGAACCTTTACTCCAGTGGGTGGACTTCTGTGGTATAAGTGTTCTCCAGTTTGTGGGTCACCCACCCAGCAGTTATGGGATTTGACTTTATTGTGATTGCACCTCTCCTACCATCTCACTGCAGCTTCTCCTTTGTCTTTGGATATGGTGTATCTTTTTTGGTGAGTTCCAGCATCTTCCTGTCGATGGTTGTTCAGCAATTAGTTGTGATTCTGGTGCTCTTGCAAGAGGGAGTGAGCACACATCCTTCTACTCCACCATGTTGAACCAATCTCTCCTGTAAGTTTTCTAGTTGTAATTTTCTGCAGATACTTTATTAGATTTTGGTCATAATAATATCAAGAAGGGAGAAATGTCTCTGGCTTACAAAATCCACTGGACACTCTTAGCCTTCTGTTGACAGTAAAATTCTAGTTTTCAGAGGACCCATCATGATTTTTAGGGATCTTTATGGGCATGAAGTGATGCCCAGTGGGTCTCTTTGTGTAATGGGATAAAAATGGACTCTGGCTTTAAAGTCAATTGACTGAGATTCTAATCACAGTTGTTAGTAGGTGGTTGACCTTGAGCAAGAGCACCTCGCAAACCTTGGTTATCTGGATAAAAGAAACTAATCTCATAAAGGGTTTGAGATAATTATTTCAAATCATGTATCCAAAGGGGCTTAACAAAAGTTGTTAATAATGGTATTGTTAATATTATTAAAAAGTTTGCTGACAATACTATTGTTATTTTCTTATATGATCATCTAGTCCTTACTTCAAAACTATAGTACATGTCAATGCCCACCACAGAGTGAATTTGGTTAATCTCTGAAGAGTTTTGAAGCATTTCTTAAGTTGATACCATCTGCATATTAATCTCCCTTCTAGGGAGTTGATAGAGTTTCACTCCCAAGTTCTGCTAATTTCTAGAACTATCACAATTTAGGTAGTTGTAATTAACTCAGGACATTTTTACATATTTGCCTTTTGCAACTTCAGGCCCAGATGAGAAAATAAAATGAAATATTTAAAGGAAGGGATGACTTGGAAACTTGCAGAGGATTTGAAGAATGAAACCTAAAAGGAGAGAACATCTATTTTGATATTTTCCCTTTAATTCTAGTTAAAACCATCGTAACATTTGTTATTTCTAATCAAGAAGTCATTGTGTGGGGTTTCCTTTTTTTTTTTTTTTAAACCTGCTTTTCCCAAATCTACATCCCCCATCTTTTTTGTTTTGAATTTTGCTTGTATTCTTGACAATTTGACATTGTACCTGTCCAGGAAAAAATAATATAAAATATGAAATGTTAGAATAGGCTTCCTGATACAGACCTAACCAGGCTTGAGAAATTTCCTTCCTTCAGGGTGAAGCCTCCAGATAGACTGACCCTAGCAGCAACTGTTAACTGGGCCCTGAAACCTTTGTAGACTCTCAGCCCATTCCAACCATCTAAACAGGGTAAAAAAATCTTTTGGCATTCTGAGACCAGTAAATTCCATTCGGTCATCCTTCATCAAATTCCCAGATACTTAACCATCCTCGTCCTATAGCAGTGGAAATTTCTAAAATTTAAATATATGTATAACAGATTTACTTTGCTGTACACCTGAAATTAACACAACATTGTAAATCAACTATACTTCAATAAATACTGAATTAAAAAATACACTCTCATCTTCCATTCTGACTGACCCAAGGTCCAAGAGTTGCAGAGCAGAAGCCACAGAAAGACAAAGGGGGAGGAGTTGAGGTTATTGGCTCCTGAGCATTACAAGTGATTGAATGTGGAGTTCAAGTTGGTTAGGGATGGAAGGAAGCAAAATTCAGGTGCTAATGCACAAGAGAGAATGGGGGCAAGGGGAAGAAACTGACCATCTGCTCATACTTGCTAACCTGGCTAGAGAACACTGTTTAGCTGTGCAGAGAGATGGCCAGAATGATTGGTTTCCAGTTGCAGCTGGATGCCCAGCACTGGTCAGCACTCTTTTCATTTGATTTGATCTTGAGTAAATGTTTTGCTTATTGTTCTCATGTCTATTATTTCATATTTTCACCACTTTACCAAGGCCTTACCCAAACTCTTCCCTGCTTAACTACCTGTGATCTTGCCTCCTATGAAACAGAATATCAAAAATACGTGTTCTGAAGGCTGTCAAGATCTTCTTTACTCTCTCCTGCTTACAGTTTCAAAGGTACCCTTCCATCTACTCTCCTGGGCTCTCTGGGTAGGCATCCTCTGGTCTATTCCAGACCAATCTTTATCAATTACCACCTCTTCCTCTATCTCTCTCAGCTGTCATTTCCAGTCTTCTCTACTGACTACTGTCTCAGTTTTATAGCCCCTCAAATAATTAATACTGACCTGGAATATTGAGGGAAGATTTAGTCTAGGATAAATGCAATGTGGTAGAGAATTAATCTATGATGCTAGTGGCTCCTTTCAGAGACAGAGAAGATAGAAAAACAGAAGAAGAAAAATAACAAAATGACAAAACAAAGATGTGGAGAAAGAGAAATAAAGAGGAGAATGAGGAAGATTTTCTTAATTTTGAATCAAAGTATTTTCTGGAGAAACTTTTTTTTTTTCAAAGAAGGACAGATTCTGATCTGTCAAGATATGGCTCAAGGTAGGGCAAAAGTCTTTCTTATCTTTTCAAATTAGTATTTATGTTAGCTTTTTTATTTGCCAAAATAACACATGATTAGGGCAGTGTGTTTTTAAAAAATGTAGCAAATCACAATAAGCAAAATTAAAATCATCTGCAGCGAATACTTGACTCAAACATAGATTGTCAAATATAATACTTTCCAGCATATATCTCTCTTCTTTCCCCTTCTTTTTTTTAAATTTAATTTAATTTTTAAAATTTAGTTTTGTTTTTTTTTTTTTAAATTATTTATTTATTTTATTTATGGCTGTGTTAGGTCTTCGTTTCTGTGCGAGGGCTTTCTCTAGTTGCGGCAAGTGGGGACCACTCTTCGTCGCGGTGCACGGGCCTTTCACTGTCTCGGCCTCTCTTGTTGGGGAGCACAGGCTCCAGACGCGCAGGCTCAGTAATTGTGGCTCACGGGCCTAGTTGCTCCGCGGCATGTGGGATCTTCCCAGACCAGGGCTCGAACCCGTGTGCCCTGCATTGGCAGGCAGATTCTCAAACACTGCGCCACCAGGGAAGCCCTAAAATTTAGTTTTAAATTGATATATAATTGCTTTACAATGCTGTGTTAGTTTCTGCTGTACAATGAAGTGAATCAGCTATATGTATACCTATATCCCCTCCCTCTTGGGCCTCCCTCCCCCACCCCCCTCCCACCCATCTAGGTCGTCACAGAGAGCCAAGCTGAACTCCCTGTGCTATACAGCAGATTCCCACTAGCTACCTATTTTACACATGGTACTATTTCCTCTTCATTTATTTGGTCTTATAGGTTTTTACCTTGCTCCTTCATCTGTGACTTTTGTTGTTGCTTCTTTTTTTTGATGGGTGGGATTGTGTTCCTGTCTTACTAGTTGTTTGGCCTGAAGCTTCCAGCACTGGAGTTTGTAGGCTGTTGGGTAGAGCTGGGTCTTGGTGCCGAGATGAGGATCTCTGGGAGACCTCACTCCGATGAATATTCCCTGGGGTCTGAAGTTCTCTGTTAGTCCAGTGGTTTGGACTCGGAGCTCCCACTGCAGAAGCTCAGGCCTGACCCCTGGCTCATGAACCAAGATCCCACAAGCCACACAGGGCGGCAAAAAAAAAAAAAAAGAAAAAAAAAAAGAAAAAAAGGAGCAGAACAATAACAAAGAGTAAAAAATAAAATAAGATTAGAAAACTAACAGGTATGTTAGAAAAAATAAAAATATAGATGAAACAACAACCGGAAGGTAAAACAGTCCCCTTCTTTTTAAAAAAAAAATTTGAGGGACTTCTTTGGCAGTCCAGTGGTTAAGACTTCACCTTCCAATGCAGGGGGTGTGGGTTCGATCCCTGGTCGGTGATCCCTAAGATCCCACACACCTTGTGGCCAAAGAACCAAAAAATAAAACAGAAGCAGTATTGTAACAAATTCAATAAAGACTTTAAAAATGGTCCACACCAAAAAAACTCTTTAAAAGAAGAAATTTTAAATTATGTTATACTTGCCTTTTTGCATCATTTTTTAATCTACAATATCAGAAGACTTTAAGTATCCTGTGACATCTAGATTATTTAATTGCTTTAACATATCTCCTGTCACTGAACATGGATTTTACAATGTAAATGGCTATCAGTCTGTGTGATGAAAGAGAAAAATTATCTCATGAAGTGTGCATTAGGGATTTCCCAGGTGGAAAATATACAATACTGTAAATATGAACATTTTCTAAAAGGAAAGTATATAGGAGACAACTGTATTAATACAGTAAGTCCCCCAAATATGAACCTTCAAGTTGCAAACTTTCAAAGATGCGAACATGTGTTCACATGTCCAATCACATAAGTTAGTTCACGTGTCTGGCGTACCTTGTCATGTGCGTGAATCCTCTACAAGTGGTTGTGCTTTTGTGTACTTTACTGTACAGTACTGTATAGAGTACAGTAGAACAGTATCTTTATTTCAACCCCAGGATGTCCAGAAGCAAGTGTAAAAGCAGCAGTGATGTAGTGGGTACTGCTGTACTTTTCAAGGTACTGTACTGTAAGATTAAAAATGTTTTCTTTATTTTTTGTGATTGTTTGTTTTTTATGTATTATTTGTGTGAAAAGTATTATAAACCTACTACAGTAAAGTACTACATAGCCGATTGTGTTGGTTGGGTACCTAGGCTAACTTTGTTGGAATTAATGAACAAATTGGACTTATCGAACACGCTCTTGGAACAGAACTCGTTCATAGGTAGGGGACTTATTGTAAATACGAATATTTTCTAAAAGGAAAGTATATAGGAGACAACTTTATTATTAACTTAATCGGGTAGCATCCTTGGTATCCAAGATTCATTGAGCAGGAGAAAAGTAAGACTGAATCATTCATAATAGTAGAGTTGACCCTCATTATTTATGAATTCTGTATTTGTAAATTAACCTACTCACTAAATTGTATTCGCTACCCCAAAATCAACAGTTGCAGTGCTTTTGTAGTCATTTGCAGACACGTGCAGAGTGGCAAAAGATTTGATTTGCCCGATGTGCACGTTCCCTGCTAAAGTCAAACAAGATTATGCTTGCCTTCTTGTCTCAGCTTTTAGACAGTAAACGAGTAACACCTTTAGTTTATTTAATACCATGTTTTTGTTTAAAATGGTCCCCAACTGCAGCGTCAAAGTGCTATCCAGGGTTCGTAACACACGAAGACTATAATTGCCTTATGGAGAAAAGAGGTTTGTTAGATGAGCTTTACTCAGGCATGAGTTATAGTGTAGTTATAGTTGGACATGAGTTCACTGTTAATGAATCGTGTGTGTGTGTGTGTTTTAAAACAGAAACACAAATAAAAAAAGTTTAGACATTAATCACTAGATAAAAATATTGTGATCGGAGGCTTGGAGGACTCTAACACTATATTTCTGCTGGAAGAAAATTTTGATATTTGCTAACTCATTGTTCATAGAAACTTGGTAGAACATAGCTACTGTGAATAATGAGAATTGAAAGTATATAATATTTGATTGGTTCCTGTTCTATATAGGAAGTCTAAGAGTAACTTAAATATTCTGAGGGCCGATGTTGAGAATGTTATATACTATGTTTCTTTGTATTCTTCATTTTATAGGATAAGATTAAGAGCACATTGAACTAGGAAAGGGAAAATCTGAATCTAGATTCAACTTAGTTGTTTAGATTGGTGTTTAAGGGCCACCATTATAGGATTTCCTGATTCCCTTTTTTAGAATAAGAATTCCAAACATTTGAAATAAGGGTGTTTCATTGCTTAAGACTTAGAGGTGACAACATTTGGTTTCTCACTTTTCCAGCTGGCTTGTCACCTTTGCTTTACACCTTCTATAAACTTCACTTATGTTTAAGCCTTCCTAAAAAGGAAAGGAGAATAACCAAATGATTCCTTTTTTTAAAAATTCAATGTTTTGAAGATATTCTAGGTTGACCAGAGACAAGAATTATTTTATAACAATTTGGGTAATTCATTCTACCAAAGAAGGAATATATCTTCCTAATCTCTTTCAAGAAGAGTAATAAAGAAATGCCAAATTGTTTAGGTGTCCAGAAGTAGAGGCTTTCCATTGGCTAGATTTGAGATCTTATACCATAAACCAAATACTCTAAGAGAGGATTGTCCTCCCCATTCCCCATCTCTCTCCCAAAAGAAAGATGATCTTTTCTTTTCCTGTGAGGACATTTTTTTTATTCTGAAATTATTTTACTCATTAATTTCAAATGGGCTTTTTAGCTCTAAAATTCTTAGATTTTATGATTTTGTATTTGCCACTCCCATCATTCGCCATTATGTATTTGCTGCTTAATCTGAAGCTGGTAAATTTAGCTGCATGCTTACATGTAAATTCTATTTATCCAGAATGCAAATAAATAGAAAAAGATTTTTTAAAATGAAAATATCATGTAATATTGATAAAGTCCTAGAAGTCTGTTTAATATAATTAATGACCATGCGCTGTGAATTTTGATTGAGCTTTTGGTCAACTGTGTGCAATATTCTATTTTCGTGAAGGTTATTTTTTGTCCCAGTTCTTTGGTTTCCCCCATCTTCTGTATGCATATGGTCCCACACAAATTACCAGTCATATGTACTCTTTTTCATCAAACAATGCAGTTCTTAGGGCCTATATTAATCAGATAAAACTGTGTCATAGGTATTTATGTTCTTCCAAAATGAAAGATTATGTTTCTATTTTAAGTAGTATCACATTCAGCAGGGTCAAAGTCAATGAAGAGATGCTGACTCAAGATGCAACATATACTTTTGTAAGTTTCCGTGGGTCCAGCCTTTACTACAGGAACTTTCATACATTGTACTCCAAGGATATAATTCATGCTATAAATGAATCGTAATCAGCTGTAAACTGCTCTCTAATATAATTCTTGCCTTAGTAGATAGCCCAATCTAAGGATTCTTCCATTGCCTTCTCAGGTACACTGGCATGTTTATGTTTGTTGGACATTGGATCAGGCATTAGTTTTTGCTCTCTGTGTCATATTTTATTTACAGCGATGATAAGAACTCCTTTCCTCATTGGATTAGTGTCCTTAGTTTGTGCCTCTTGTTTTGATTTATCACTTCTTAGTATATATGCCTTCCTTTTATTGAGCATTTACTATGAGCTAGCCCTTTTAAGCACTATACATACATTACCTAATTCTCCATCACAATAAACCTATGATGTGGATATAATTATCTATATTTTTCACCCGAGAGATGGAGACTAAGAAAGGTGAGGTAAGGAGTCTAAGGTTAGGAAGCTAGTCCAAATGAATATAACTGGTCGATGGTGGATTGGGACTAGAATCTGTCTGATTCCAAGGATTTGCATAGTGCTTTCTTTTCCTTTCAGTAATGTGTTTACTTTGGGCTTGTACTCTTAGGACTTCAGGGGGCTGGAACCATAGTGGGTTTGCTGTTAAATAACTATTTGTGAATTTTTGTTGTTGTTGTTCTGGCTGACCCCTTTTCACTAGAGAAATGTCCCAGGGGAAGGAAGAGCAAGGAGGACTTTCCATTTATTTTGTGGTTAAGTGGTGGCAGGGAAACTAGGTAGTGGGATCACAATCAAGAGTAATTTCAAATGTGGTAGAAAGAAATAGTCTCACTGGGTTCAGGTTAAGATGAAGGGTCAAGATGAAGAAAGGATTGAGGTTTACAAGCAGGCAAAGGATGAAGGCAGTAGCAACAGAAAGGGTCTTGATTTATTTTCAACCTGTTTCCTCATAGAAGGCAGCCAGAATAGTTAAGGTTTCCTCTTGCTGTGTAGCTCTCAGTGCCCTTTGAAGTGGTTCGGGGCAGGCAGAGGTAGAGAACCCACCAGTCAATCTGAAAGGAAATATGTTTAAACAAAGGTGAAACATGGATACTCAGCATTTTAGACTTGGGTCTTAGAAGTTGAAAAACATATGGTAGAATAAATAACAATATTCTACAGGATATTTTTATTTAAATTGTTGTGATGTAGATTAACTTTAAGATCCGTGAGATAAACTGGAATGGACTTACAGTCTAACAGCTTATTTAACAGATTTATAGCAATTTATATATCTAACTGCTATAGGTGTTTTGGATACATTTGAACTTGTTCACTGTGATAAGATATTCTTGATATGTAATCCATGCTCATGTTCCTTTCAGTGATTCTCTTTACTGAGTCACCTGTTCATGGTAATGAGTGGGTTTACTTAGCAAGTATAAACAATGAAAGATTATTACCCTATACTAATGGCATATATGACTTTTCTGTGAGCCTTTGTAATTTACCAAGTACTTTTACATACAGTGTGTCACTGTGGTATCATGATGATGGTAACAGTTTGTTCAAGGTCATAAAAGTGGTAAGGTACAGAACTCAAGATTTCATTGCGGCCTCTTGATTTGCTATAATAGTCAAATCTTGGCCTATTATAAGAATAAGAGATAGAGGCAATCCTAAAAACCTCTAGTAGAGTTAAATTGGGACTTAGAACATACTTTATCTCAACTTGTTCTTTTAGTTTGTTCTTTGTTTTTTTATGAAAGAGACCCACCCCCTGGCCCCCCAACCAATTCTTTTAGGCTCAGGGTTGGCATACTTGCTTGTAAAAGGCCTGATAGAAATCATTAAGCTTTGCGGGCTATATGGTCTGTGTTGTAGCTATTCAACTTTGCTGTTTTAGTGTGAAAGCAGCCATAGATAATATGAAACTGAATGCGCATGACTGAGTTCCAATAAAACTTTATTTATGGCCACTGAAATTTGAATTTCATGTAATTTCCATGTGTCACAAAAAATTCTTTTTCCATTTTTTTTCAGCTATTTTAAAAGGTAAACGCTATTTTTAACCCCCAGGCCATATAGAAATTGGTGCGAAGGCAGACTTGTCCGTAGACCTTAATTTGCCAACTCCTGTTTTAGATACGGAGGAACCGGCGAAACTGTCTCTTGGCTAGAACAGTGAAGGAGGGGGAGCCATGGTCTTAAGCAATTTAGCTGATGATTCTGTGGTTAAGACTGAGGTGGCTGGTTCCTCCCAATAATGTCTTCTTGTCTTGACATTTTCCACTCATTTTAGTCAAAATTTGGTGACTTTGCCTCATTTCCATATCTCCTAGTGAGAAATCTTACGACTGGCGATCATGTAGTTTCAACAAATTACAGTGATACATTCAGTGTGGACAGAAAGACATTTTGATTTGTTCTCCAGTTGTTTCCTGTGTGCAAATCAGTCCTGTGGTTTTTCCCAGTGTGAGGTTAAGCTCCTTGTGAACTGGTGTATTTCTCCCACAGTTTCTAGCCCAGAGCTAAACAGCCTACATTCGTGAAATTGCACACTTCTCATTAATTGGTGAGGAGACAGCTAGAAATCCTGTTTCTACTAGACTGATTTTAAGAAGGGATAGAATTATACCCTTTACACACAAACAAATTAACACTGTTATATCCATGAACATACATGCTTTCACAGACTATCGTAGACGGTGGTTTTCTAGTTGGCATTCTATCACTAAAGAACATCCAGAAATTGAACTTCTTTAGAAAACTCTTTGATCCCACTATAACAAACCCCTCCCAGGAGATTTCTGAGAGCATTCCCTTCTGACAGTTAAACTCACCATGTGAACAATCTCTCTCAGAGAACTTCTGGCACTTTGCTGTTGGAAACTGGGAGGGGCAGGACCAATTTAAATATGCAGAACCTCAGAAGTTTGGTTCAAGTTTAGTCATTTCAGAGAGGCAGTTCCCTTGGCTTGATTATCTCACAAGCAGGCGGAGTTATTTGAACATTAATTCTAGGTTGCCCCCTTCCTGTTGTTTTTAGTCTTATTTTAGCTTTCTGGTTTTACCTTTCCCAGCTTGAGTCAATAGAGGTGGGTGTGGCCATAAACTCTGGATGCTGAGAGGTTGAAAGGTGGATTTGAAATTATGCCTTCACTTTCTACTACCCTAGTTACTGGCCTGCCAGGCTTATAGCTGTATACAAAACAGTGACAGACAAGGCAAGAGAGAGGCAAAACATTGCTATTGTAGGAATTTGTTTAGGTTTCTGGGGCTTGGGACCCTTGAGTATAAACTGAAGTATTAGAAAAATCTTATTTTCTACAATGAAAAACTTATGCCTAGTTTTTGTCTAAATTTTTTCCCCTAGAAAAGTGAGACCATGCTGGGCCAATATAGAAGGCCAAGAAAACAATAAATGGGTTTTATTTAGATAATATATTTATTATGCTTCTAAATAAGCAATATAAAATTAAAAATTCAGAAGTTAACCCTAAAATTGCTATAATTAGTTAAATCTAGAGAGGTGATGGGTTCACTTTTTGTAACCGGATACCCTATATACTCCTTAAGTCATATGTTCCAATAATGCATTTAAATTGCTGTTTTCACCAACATTTTTATTCATATATAATCTTTTTAGAAAAAAACACCAATTAGTAAAACTGACACAGACGCAGTTTTTAAAATGCTGGGATTCCTTAACTTATTATGTGAGCGGGTCATGCTACATATGTATAAATTCTCCTTCAACTGTGAGAGTTTATGCTTCTACAAATTATTTTTTTAGTTTTTTTTTTTTTCAAAACTGGTATATCAAATCCCTACTATTTTTATAAAGTATTGAAAAAACTGTAAAAATAATTGCCTGTGATATAAATAATTAGGCTAAGTCTTGATTAAATTCCATCTAAGACTGCCAGACTTGTTGGCAAAAAAATGGGAATTACAGATAATACCCCCATATCTGCCAACCATGTCAATTTATTGTTTGGATGGGGATGTGAAACTGGTCCATTATATGTTAGCTCTGATCAATTTATATCTACCATGGCCTTGCTATATGCCCAGAAAAGAATAATATTAAAGAACAAAACACAATTCAACTGAGTAAATTTGAAGGTCCAATAATTGGCTTTATTTAATGATTCATGAGTCAGGCAGCATCCTATCTTAGCAGATAGAGCTCTGAGAAGCTGTACATAATGGAAGGGTTTTGGTTTTTTTTGTTTTTGTTTTGTTTTGTTTTCTGGCAGAAAGGGCTGGAAAAAGGAAGTTTCTAGCAAAAAGTGGATTGTTTCAGGCAAGTTTACCTTCTTTTGGGAGAAGTTAGGGGTTCTATCAGGCAGATTTCCTCACTAGTGCTGACCAGGTAATTCCATACTGACTGCTTGGAAGTCACATTCCTTGCAGAGGCTTAAATTATAATTAGGTTCAATATTAAGTCTTGGTTTGCTGACATGGGGCCAAGCACAACTGACTCCATTTTGGGCCTGTTGTTTCTTCTTAACAATTTCCACATTTAGATCAGACTCTCACCTTAACAGAAATGTGATCAAAATTTAAGGAATTGTTCTTAAAAAAATTAGGAGATATTTTTAGGAACATTTGCTTGGCACTTAGTGACTGTGAACATGTATTTAAAGCTTTTGAGAGAATACAACACACCAGGGAGAGTGTGGTGACTATTATAAGCAGGATAATTCCCAATGTCTGAAGAGCACTTTAGAGCCATGGTCCTCAAGACCCAAACCAATCAAAACCAAATAAGTCGGGCTTCCCTGGTGGCGCAGTGGTTGAGAGTCTGCCTGCCAATGCAGGGGACACGGGTTCGAGCCCTGGTCTGGGAGGATCCCACGTTCCGCGGAGCGGCTGGGCCCATGAGCCACAATTGCTGAGCCTGCGCGTCTGGAGCCTGTGCTCCGCAGGGAGAGGCCGCGATGGTGGGAGGCCTGTGCACCGCGATGAAGAGTGGTCCCCGCTTGCCGCAGCTGGAGAAAGCCCTCGCACGGAGGCGAAGACCCAACACAGCCATAAAAAAACAAAAAACAAACAAAAAAAAACACCAAATAAGTCCAAGAAAAGACCTCATCAAAGGAGTCATCTTTTTAAGCCAAGTGTTTTGCTCACTGATCTTGGGTAACTGAGTTTCAATTTCCCCAGAAGTGTTAAGGTTATCCCCCTTAGCAATGTCTTGGGAGATGGGTGACTGCATTATCCTTCCAAGCTAATGCCAGAGTATTGAAAAGAAAGGAAGAGAAAAAGAGTGTTTCATATTTGGTTAAACTATGAAGTTTTGATCTGGCATCTTTCTTCTGGCAGAAGAATATTATGTTGATGTCAGCTACTTCTCTTCCTCATCAATTTGATTTTGAGGTTTCAAGCTAGTGTGAAGTTCCTAGAGTCTGAAGGAGCCTTTCTTTATGGGGAGATGTAGACCTAAGGTTCAAGTTCTTGAAGTTTGGCTGCCATCTGAGTAGCGAGGAAGACCTGGTATAGTCCCTCCAGAGATATTCAAGGGCAGTCTTTGTTCTTAGTGATTCCAAAGCAGATGAGTGGGAAAAAGTTGGCAACATTCGTTTGAGAGTCTTAGCCATATATTTGAGGAAACTAGAAGAATTCTGGATTTAATCCAGTTTACAGCTATGTAACAAAACCTCCAATACGATTAACAGGACTAGAATCTAATGTCTACAAAAGTGCAAACAGAAATGTCTGTTAGGGGTTCATGACATAGAAAAACCCCAATAATTTTCTTGGTTTCAAAATTGTGTTCTTTGACCCATATCAAGATTGTTTTTAAGAACAACAATTAGAATTTCTACAACGGCTTAAGTTATTTACATCTACTTTTATGTACAAAGGGCTAGATGAATACTTAATACTCTAGAATATAAAATGATCTGAAGGTCATGCAAGTTTCCTTTCTGACAGAGTGTCATTTGCTAAGTCAAGGTCATATGGACATCTTGCCTTAGAATTATACAACCAGTTTTAAGAGAATTGCCTTCCTGTCTTTTACTCACCATATTAAAACTGGAGAAAAATCACTGTTAAACCTGCCTCCCTTTCAATACTGTCATAGAAGTTTTCGATATCTTTCAGACCTGTGGGACAAGTTGCCTAATAGCCTTATTTAGAGCAATTTAAAAAAAGACATCTTGAGTGACCAACCCAAGATATTTTCCAGGTCCTGGAAACCTAGGATGCTACCTAAGACATGAGACTTTCATTGCCAAAACTGGGAGCAACCATGGCAAACCAGAAAAAGCTGGTCACCTTCCGAGCCATACCTAACCCATCATTTCAGCTGTTCTGTACAGCAATGTCATGAATTTAAATATTGAGTTTGCTGAAAAACAAGTTTTTTGTATTCGCCACGATATAACAAATTCTGTCATCCCTGTGACACTTGCTTATTGGGGCCTTGCGACAATAAGGCTGAAGATATCATATATATGCCCAGTTTTGACTATATGCACACTCATTGTCTTCTATTCTTTAACTTACTTTTTACTTTCTTCTTTGCAGGTCTGTGATTCAGACACCATGCTTGACCCTGCCTCAACTGCGGAGATGGTAAAGGTTCTAGAAGAAGACCCCAGCATTGGAGGTGTCAGGGGAGATGGCCAGGTGCGTATGGCTTCACTTTTTGCATGCGTCACTTTTAGTAGCACCCTCGCTCATTGACTCCTTGAACATATGTTTACTACACACCGAACTTTGTGCCACATATTGTTTTGGTGCTGGAGACACATTAGAACGTGCCTCGAACACACTTTACTGTGTCTTCTCTTGTTTAAATTAAAATAATTTATGATTTCTTTGCTTAATCCTGGGTCATAACCCATGTATGTGGTGGCTGATAAGTCATCTGAAATATAATGTAAGTGTGTATGGTTTCCACCGTCTCTTCTTGAGCCATAACTTAATGTTCTGATAAAATGATGTTGGAACTCATTTAATACAAGGGTTAAAAAATGGAAGTATGGCAGGGAACGGATTCTACATCTCATACCTATGTATTTAAAACCTATGGTTTTCCAATTATTTACTTCCTATTATTTGCTATCAGTGTGGAAACAATTAGTGAAACAAATATTAATATTGTTATTAATTGTTATCAATATTAATATTGAAATGTATGGGATGGGAAAACAAATATGGGAAAATACGTGAGGTTTAAAATGACTCCTTTGCAAAAGCGCAATTAGCTTTTAGCAAAAGATGAGAAGCATATGGAAATATATCTTTAAATTTAAAGTTTTAAATTGCATTGCATTGCTGTATAACCCATATTTATATGCATGGTAATACTGAAGGGAAAGAAAACACACTAGATGGACGCAGAAGTAGCCTGGTGATAAAAAGGAAGCATGCAAAATTCAGATGAAAACTGAACAAAGTTGAGACAGAGGAGATAATTATGAAATATTGCCAAGAAAAAACTGTAATTTTCAACAGCCTTTGTATAGAGCCTTATTTCAGGATTCAAGTTTTGGGTAGAAGCCAGAGCAAACCTTTTTATCACTGGCATTGCAAAACAGTAAGGAGGAAGGAGAAGGAAAATTAGCAGAATTGCATGAGCTGGAAATTAACCAGAGTGGGAGAGAATAGGACTTAAAATTTTTCAAATATTAGATAGTAAGAAAGAGTGGGAGAGAACTTAGGAGCTGAGAATTAAGCCTAAAAAACCCCTCAATATTATAACATAACAACAAGAACAGAAACAAAAATCATAGCAAAAAATTACAGAGGATGATGAAGTAGAAAAAAATATTTATTATCAATGAGTCCCAATACATGCACTCCACTTATCAAATCAATCCAGTAATACAGAATCAGAGAAAATAAAATATGACCATGTCAAAAATAGGAAGAAAGCCAAAATAGGCAAATAAAATAACAAAACACTAGGTAATGACCTCAAGATGGTGCAGATTTTTTTTGGAATTTTTAGCTGAGTTTTACCTTTATTTAATTATTTTTAGTTACTTTTATTTTTCTTGCAGATTTTAAACAAGTATGATTCCTGGATCTCCTTCCTCAGCAGTGTAAGATACTGGATGGCTTTTAACATAGAAATGGTCTGTCAGTCTTATTTTGGATGTGTCCAGTGCATTAGAGGACCTCTGGGAATGTACAGAAACTCCTTACTACATGAATTTATGGAAGACTGGTACAATCAGACATTTCTGGGCAGACAATGTACTTTTGGAGATGACAGGCATCTAACGAACCGGGTGCTGAGTCTGGGCTATGCAACAAAATACACAGCTCGATCCAAGTGCCTTACTGAAACACCTATAGAATATCTCAGATGGTTAAACCAGCAGACCCGTTGGAGCAAGTCCTACTTCCGAGAGTGGCTGTACAATGCCATGTGGTTTCATAAACATCACTTGTGGATGACCTACGAAGCAGTCATCACTGGGTTCTTCCCTTTCTTTCTCATTGCCACAGTAATCCAGTTCTTCTACAGGGGTAACGTTTGGAACATCCGTCTCTTCTTGTTAACCATCGTTAGTAGCTCTCATAAAATCATCCTTTGCTACCTGCCTTAGAGGAAATATTGTCATGATCTTCATGTCCTTCTACTCAGTGTTATACATGTCAAGTTTACCTCCTGCTAAGATGTTTGCAATTTTAACCATAAACAAACCTGATGGGGCCCATCTGGAAGGAAAACCATTGTTGTTAATTTCATGGGACTCATTCCAGTATTGGTTTGGTCTGTAATCCTTCTGGGTGACTTGATTTTCACCATTTATGAGGAATCTAAAAAGCCATTCTCAGAATCCAAAAAGAAAGTTCTAACTATTTCATCATCCATCTATGTATGCTGTTGGGTAGTGGTTTTGACACTGTATGTGGTTTTCATCAAAAAATGTGGCAGGAGGAAGAAGAAACAACAGTACGACATGATGCTTGATATATAATCTTGCATTGAGGTTTGCAGACATACACAAAACCTTCTTCCTCTAGGAGCTGTGCTGATTGTACAGAATTGTGGCATCAGATTATGGCAACAAAGGAGACATATCACTGCTGCTGGGACTTTTACAAAGACATTTCTATGGGTTTATTTTGATTCCGCCAAATTATTATGCCTCCTCAACAAGAGGAAGCTCAGATTTACCCTGTTATTTCTGTAAAAGTCAAAAGAATTCTGGTTATGCAATTATCCCTACAGCACATCCGCCTAACAGTGTTCTGCCCTGTATACCTCACTAGCCATGCTTTATGTGGGTTATCATGGAAGAAAAGGATTTTGGAAACTCGAGGAAAAGTTCTTTCAACATATACAACCTCTATATTTAAAATTGATGGACTTTCCCTGGAGGCACAGTGGTTAAGAATCCGCCTGCCAATGCAGGGGACACGGGTTCGATCCCTGGTCCCGGAAGATCCCACATGCCGCGGAGCAACTAAGCCCGTGCGCCACAACTACTGAGCCTGCATGCCACAACTACTGAAGCCCGCGTGCCAAGAGCCCATGCTTCACAACAAGAGAAGCTACCACAATGAGAAGCTCACGCATCGCAACGAAGAGTAGCCCCCGCTTGCTGCAATTAAAGCCCACACTCAGCAACAAATACCCAATGCAACAAAAAATAAAATAAATAAAATAAATAATTTTTTTTAAAGTAGCAATATCAAAAATAAAATAAAATAAAATAAAATAAAATAAAATAAAATAAAATAAAATAAAATAAAATAAAATAGATAACCAACAAGAACCTACTGTATAGCACAGGAAATGCTGCTCAATATTCTGTAATAACCTAAATGGGAAAAGAATTTGAAAAAGAATAAACACATGTATGTATAATTGAATCACTTTGCTGTACACCAGAAGCTGACACAACATTGTTAATCAACTACACTCCAATATAAGATAAAAATTTTAAAAAAAACAAACAAAAAACATATACAATCTAACTTATGGACTGTGTTGACAGCTAGTTTTTATTTAAGAAAGACTTCCTACTTAACTTTACCAAATGAAATGCCAAAAGAAATTTTACAGGCTGTTGGCTATGCTGTATTTTTAAATAATTACACTGTTTCAAAATATTGTATACCAATTGTTAAAACAAATTTTGCATTTTCTATATTTTACCTCTCCCTCAAAATACACCTATGCTTCCTTTTTAAAAAATAAAATACATTATGAAAAAAAATCATACTTAAAAATCCTACCCAGAATGTGGAACTTGATTGATGCTGCTCATTATAGAAAGAATAAAATGTTTTCTCTCTCTCTATCTTTTAAAAATTTGTAGTTTATTTCTTTGAAAAACTGCTTAAATTTTCAATATTTTAACTTTTTTTCATTTCTTCTAGAAAAGGCCAAAAAGCCTGTCACGCTTCAGGAGTAGAATACATACTTTTGTGTACAAACAAGAAATCATTGAGAAGCAAGTCCAGGGAGTAGAAAAGTACAATTTTTTCATAAGATTAAAAAGAAGGAATGCTAGTCCTTGAAAGAAAACACTAGGCATCCAGCACTGGATGACATATTAATATCAAAAAGGAATAATTTGGGGGGATTCTGGCAGTGTTTTCCCAAGCTAGGTAACCTGGAAAGTGAAAAAAATTCATTTGTATAATTTGGATAAATACAATTCAGTACATCATTTTGTTCTGTGATCTGAATTTACCTAACCCTGTCTATGAATTGAACATATTTTTCCTGCCTTTTTTTTCAGCTTTCCAGTTCACTTTACATGTTAGTATGAGGTTTACATGGTTGAGCTGGCTAAATTATAATAAATATAAAGAATATAGATTAAAAATTGGCAGATTCAGCTCTAATTGTCCTCTTTTACTTTCTAGGGAGGAGTTTTTTTCTGAATTACACAGATAATTTTTTCATCTCTCCTGCTCTTGGCCTACATAAATATGTTTACTACGTAGAATTTATATCAAGGTTTAATGTCAAGAACTGGTGCATAAAAATTGTTGCACCAGGTACACTTAACCTGGCTAATCCAGAGCTTCAATTTTCCAGTTTGACTTTTGACATGGCCCACCTTGCCTTGTAGCTGGTACTGTGAAGAACTATGTTAAAAACACAAACCAGATTTTTTTTTTTTTTTTGCTTCCTCTTGCACACACTTTGCCCTTTTTCTCCACCCATTTTGTTCTCAACCTGAAATGGCTTTTCCCCTCCCACTCCCCATATCTACTTGTCAAAATTCTTCTATATCCTTCATTCAAGGTATAATTCTACTACCATTTTCTTCCCCAAATATCTCAACTTAAAGTGATCTCTCACGCCTCTTCACTCTCATAATACTTCATTCTATCTCTGCCTTGCAGCTCTGGTTTTTTCTTCTGTATTATGTTATGAATATCAGTGCACATGATAATCTCCTGGTACACTAAAAGTTTTTGAAGCTGACGCTACATTTTCATCATTTTTGAATCCTCCATGGTGACCAGTAGAGTTAGGTATTCAATACAATTTGGTGACTATCAGATGAATGCATGAAAGAAGAAGGAAGAAAGGATGGACTCAAGTAATGAATTTTCTTTAAGGAAAATCTGTGGCATTTTTCATACTTTGCTTACAGAAAAAGCTCTGTGATATGAAGGCTGAACTTTCTTTTAGATTTGGGCAGTGAGCTGATACCTCTGTCACAAGAAAGAGAGTTACCTTGTCATTGTCTACCAAGTTAAGACATTCATTCCACAAACAGATTTTGAGTGTGATTATGTGCCAGGCTTTGCTGGGATTTCAAAAATAAGAGATTATGCCTGCCTTCAAGGAATTCTTTGAGTTTCTCCATCAAGCCATGCTCCTACCCTTCTGCGGGCATTTCCAAAACTTCTTCCCAATCAAACTTCCTTCCCACTATTACTTTTGTTTAATTAACTCTTTTTTTTGTTTGTTTGTTTTTGGCCATGAGGCTTGTGGGATCCTAATTCCCCAACCAGGGTCCAATCCAGGCCTCCTGCAGTGGTCGCACGGAGTCCTAACTGCTGGACCACTAGGGAATTTCCCAAATTAACTCAGCCTATCCTTTAGCCTCACTTTAGTCATTATTTTCTCAGGCACTCCTTCCATGATTGTTTCTCTAGTATATTCTCCTATTGAAAGTCATCGTGCTTATTTTTAATTTCCACCTCTATGATTCCTTGCTTGATATCTGTCTCTCTTATTATAGGATAAACTCAATGGAAGAAGGAACTGTGTGAGGTTGTATAAATATCCCATCCTCTGAGCTTAGGATAGCTTGTCATGTGGTAGGAACTCAATAAAAACTTGTGGACTGAATAAACTGGTGAGGGAATGAAACTCCCAGTACAGCTTAAGAAAGAGCCAGAGTCAGATTTCTATTAAAAAAAAAATCAAGCTCCAAGCTTTTCATTTATAAAGAATCCCTTTATCCCCGGATAGAGTTATAACTTATGGCAGGAAGAGAGATAGAGATGGTGGAGTTTCATCAGTTTAAGGAAAGGAACATTTATGGTAGGAGGCTCTTTTTTAGTCATGAGAAAGGTGACATGACAATTCACTAGAATTCCTATAATGAGGATTCACAAACGCAGACAAAAATCATATTCTTAACTTAATAAGTTAAATGTTAAACGTTGCATTTCCTATTTTGGTTTGTGCTTCATGTTTTCCGTGATACAATTTGGATAAGTATTTTTGACACTTGTTCGTATGTTACCTGTTTTTCTAGAATATAAAGCTAGTCCTGCTATTGAAGAAAAGCATTTCTGATAATAAGTTTTGTCTTCAAAACACAAAATATATATGTGTATTAATATATGATTAATAGTTGCTTAAATACGGCACACGTGAGGACTTTCCTATACATGCACATCAGATATATTTGTGGAGTCACCTCTTTCCATGGCTAACTCTCATTTGTTGTTTACGACTCAACTCAGATACCGCCTTCTCCTGAAATCTTCCCTGCACCCCTGCCACCTATATTCCGTAGCACCATATACTATACTTACTATCTCTCGTTCACATGTGATATTGTTGTTCTAAATTCTGCAGTCCTCAACTCCTAGCATAGAGCCACTTAGCTAGCAGGAACTCAATAAACATGGGTTAGGTGATGTTAAATGTGTTTCTATCAGAAAAAAGTTATTGACAGCACAAGTGTGAGCATATAAATAAATATCCTCACTTTATAGGATTTCACTCATTCATGTACTTATTTGATTTTCTACAAATATTTATTAGGAGTTTACTATATACCAGGCTCCGTGCTTAGAAGGAAAACTCTTAATGGAGTAAGTGCTTGCTTTTCCAGTGCCCTGAGATGATGAGAGATCTTCCATGAAATAAAAGGGTGTTATCCTTAGGCGTGTTTAGGAAACACTGAGGATATCAAGTTTCTTCACTGAAGAAATTCTCACAAACCTTCAGCCTGCTGATGAGCTTTATGAATCAGGAAGACAGGCCCTTTTTATACAGAAATATTTACACTTTGATAGCTATGGTATCCTTTCCACAAGGATGTTGGTTAATATCTGGATTAACACTACTACCCTGCAGTACATAGTTTAGACAATGCTGGTATATCACGTCTGACACCACAAGTTGGATTTGTTTTCACTCATGATCAAGAAACAACACTCAGAGCTTAACCTGCTTATAACTTGAGTAATCAGCTCCAGATGTGAAGACCACGGGGAAAGAGGGAGGAGCTCGCAGGATCTTTTGTCTCCCCCCTGAGCTATAGAAACAGGGTCTTCTCAGAAGAGTTTGGTTTACCCATTTGCTGTCAGAAAGCTCTCCACCCTGTAGCTAAGACAAGCCTAAGTGACTTATTTTAGCTCTGCTATTCAGGGCAGCAAGGAGTTTAATCCTGATATGTTGGGGAAAAGTACAGTGAGTGGGTGAGCCTGATCTCTGAAACAACTTTGGCAGTGTATGACAGCAATGGCTCAAAAGAGGCACAGTTGCTGTATAAACGAAGGGAAAGGTTGCATTTTCTTCTCTGTCTTGGATTGAGTTGATTGTTGAGTCATAAAATCAAATGCAATAAAATTTAACTAAATCAGGATAAAATCCTAGTATGCATGTTCACTCTCAGAAGAACAGAGGCAATAACAGTATGTCGTATAACTAGACACCCTGTGTCTCCAGATAACGCATGGTATGTCTCTTTTTTTTTTTTTTTTTAAGATCTTATGTGGCCAATTTACTAGTTTTCATTTATTTATTTATTTATTTTTGGCTGTGTTGGGTCTTCGTTTCTGTGCAAGGGCTTTCTCCAGTTGCGGCAAGCGGGGGCCACTCTTCATCGCGGTGCACGGGCCTCTCATTATCGCGGCCTCTCTTGTTGCGGAGCACAGGCTCCAGACGCGCAGGCTCAGTAGTTGTAGCTCACGGGCTCAGTTGCTCCGCGGCATGTGGGATCTTCCCAGACCAGGGCTCGAACCCGCGTCCCCTGCATTGGCAGGCAGATTCTCAACCACTGCGCCACCAGGGAAGCCCGATATGTCTCTTTAATTAAAAAGCAAAACAAGCAAAACTAAACATAGGTGAAAGCTTTAAGGAGTTAAAAATCCTGGAAGAAGGATCTTTTGGAATCAAAGCTGATTGGCCAGTTTTAGGAAGCTATTAGCAGAATTAGTGTTGAAAGAAAACTTCAAGTTCATTTAGTGCAAGTCAGCTTCCTCAAATCTTCGCGGGACTGAAGCAAGGTATGAAGAAAGAAGGAGAGTGGAGAGAGTCCAGGATCCTTATCGCAAAGGAGTAAACTGCAATTCAGTTGGTTTTAGCACCTTGGTCAAGGCTTCACAGTTGTCTGTAAACCCTGGATCTAGCCTTTTGTTCTCCTTTACCCAGGTGTTTCGGGCTCGCTTTATAATGCAGAAAACCTCAAATATGCAATTTCCAGGCAGCTACTCTACTCTTAAATTGGACATATTGAGACTGTACTTGAATCCATTCCCACCAAAAGGAGTTGTAAATTATAAGCTCTCAGGCTTATGAGTTTTTGATATTTCGATTTTAAACAAAAAGTCACCCTGAATAGTCATCACAGTATCTGAAATTTTTAGCACTAATAAAAGATACAATAACATGTCAAAAATGGATATTCTAAAATTCTTGCCCCCCAAACGAATTGTTGCCGTATTACCCACTTTGAAAGAACATGAGGCCAGAAAAAGTTTGGACCTAATGACTTTCACCTCTCAGTTATTGTGTAATCAAGACAGTATATGAAAAGTACCTAGGGAAAATACTTGCCACATAATAGGGGTTCAATAAAGTTTTCTTTTCTTCTCCCCTCCTTCTTAAACAACTAACTTCCTTAATGTTCCTTCTTTTTCCCTTCCTTTGTTCCTTACTTCTATCCTAAAATCACTTTACTCAGCAAACTACTGGACCAGGCCTGGAATATTTACTTAAATACCAAGGACTTTTACTTCTCAAAAATGCATTTTAATTCACCCAATTTGGGGCTTCGCTACAGCCTTAAGATTTTCTCTAGAAATAGGTGGCCTTCTTCTCCTTTAGACGCAAAGCAGGACAACTGCTATAACTGTCTGTTCTGACCTCCAGAAGAACTCAGTACAGACAATTCTGCATCTGACAAAATAAATGCTTTGGAACATCTAAAGTGTGGTCGGTGGGCCAGTAGGAAGAGTATGACATTGTCATCCGATGGATTTGAGTCCTGGCACCACTGTCCGTGTTCTGGTTGACTGTGAGTGGACACCCCAATTTCTTCGTTTATAAAAGCCTAAGAACTTCCCTCTACAAACCTCATAGGATGTCAGAAATTCAGAGAAACTCTTCCGATTTGAGTTCTCGTTGTTAGCTCTGAGCATTGGAAGGAGACATTCAGATTTTCCCATGGCACAGGTCAGATTAGGGCCTGAGTCACTGTGGACACTTGTCTTCATCCTCATTGCTACCACCCTAGCTACGCTGCCATCATCCTGTGTCTATTGCCAGAGACACCTATCTATCTATCTTTCTTCCGCACTTGCTCCTCTGTATTTCTCCAGGAAACAGCCACTGTGAGAGCGTGTCACTCATGTGCTTAGAAGCCTTCAAATGTCTTCTATCTCAGGACGCCCTGCTCTACAAAGTCCTACACGATCTGCTCTCTGTCTGTTTCCATGATTTCCTGTTGAACTTCCTTTTTCCTTAACACTACACACTGGCAGTCTTTCTGTTTCCCAGCCAAGACAAGCCTGTTCCCACTTCAGGATCATTACCTGTTGCTCTTTATTTTGCCTAAGGGACTCTTATGAACTTGGCATGGTTGGTTTCTTCCTGTCATTTAGGTCACCTCCTCCAAGAGGCCTAATATTTTATTACTTGCCTAATTTTTAGCCCCACCCAGGAGTAGTCTCACCCAGTATAGCCAAGAATCTAGGCAATGGTTGGTGATTTGGGGACAGTAAGTCTTTCCTCAGGAAATTTTTTGGGGAAGAAACATAGCTAGATATTAGCGAGTGTAAAGAGGGCTGAAAGCTTCCATTGATCTTCCAGGACCATGACTGAAGCTTCTTATGTTGCTGTGACCCCATTAGGTGGCAACCTTCCAAATTGTTCAGAGCATTATTTCTAGGCATACAGAGCTAATATCCCACTACATGGATGGAAGCCCAACCTGGACAAAGTCCAATTAAGAAAGCGTCTACATGGGAATGATACTATTTGGCAAGAGACAAATCCAATGATGCCATAGATATTATCTATCTTTCCTTTCCATGTTTAAGTCATTTCCTTCATAGACCAGATAACAGGCAGTCTACAGAACTATGACTGGGTGAGAATCTATATGTAAACAGGGAAATTTTTCTTTAGAGTTTTTCTAACCCAGCTGAACTTTTGGAATCTAATAAATATGAGCCCTTACAGTTTTAGCCTCACCTTCTCTTTTCTTCTATCATTTGGACTTTTTCCTTTTTTTACCCTAAACCTACTGATAAAATTATTACTATTTTTTTCTTGTTTAATCTAAGTTGACAGATGTGAATGGTACAGTGGAATAAAAATTACTAGATAATCACTTCAATTCAACTAGTTCCTATCCATGTACTTGATTAACTTTTTTAAATTTAATTTAATTTATTAATTTTTTTATATATAGCAGGTTCTTATTAGTTATCTGTTTTATACATATTAGTGTATATATGTCAATCCCAATCTCTCAAACTACTTGGTTAATTTTAAACTTTACTCACTTTGTCTCATCATCCTACAAGCTCCAGCTGAAATCACAACCTCCTCTGAGAAGCCCTTCTTACAGTCACAAAATATGAGTTGGTGACTCAATCCTTTATTTCCAAAATACACATATTTTTCAGTAATAATGTCCTTATATACTAAATTAACTATTTAAAAGTCTATCTTTTCCTCTCTCTAATAGGCTGTGATCTGCACAAGGAAGAGGACAATATCTTACTCATCTTTGTAAACATATGTTACCAACATGCAATGCTTATTGCCTGAGGAATTTGTATTTGTTGATCAAGTGAGCGAATAATTGATCTTGTTATTTATTACACTTAGTAAGTAACAAGTTACTATGGTTGAGTTCCTACCAAATAACAAGCAGTTTGAATACATGATTTAATTTAACACTAAACAAGTCTATAAATGATGTATTAATAACCCTATTTCATAGATGAGGGAATTGGGACTCAGAAGTACAAGAAATTTCATCAAAGTCCAATAGCACATGAAGGCAGAGTTCAAAACAAATTGATTCTCTTCAAATCTTTTTCAATCTCTAATAACCTCTTTACAATTGTTTTCTTGTATAAATATTAACAACATTAAGTGAAATCATACCTCTATACATACATTTTTGCAAGGTATTAAAATAATAGAATCCATTCATGTTACTTTGATTATCGGACTACGAAGGTGTCTGTATATCTAACAATATATAGTTTAGAGAATATAAAAGACTGATGCATCCAGGATTAGAACAGTGAAAAGCATAGCTTTGGGGCTAAAGATGTGAATTATAAGATGAATTATAAGATGAATTATAAGAATTATAAGATTTCCTCATCTTTAAATAATCCTTTTCTCAAATACACAGAACTAGACCAGCTAATTAAAGCAGAATAGGAATGTACTGAAGTTACTCATGATGAAAAACCAGAGAACCAGGCAAAGAAAAGGGTAGAGACATAGTAGCTCTGGATAATAAAAGGAGAATTCTCATCCTGATTCCTACTCTTTCCCAGGCCCTCCTCCCCCAAGGAGTGGGCATCAGCCCTGTTTCTGTCTTAGTGGTGCTCTGCACTCGAAATTCAAATGCTCCCAAGGGAGATTCTGACTGGTCCAGCTTAGGTCACATGAATATCTTTTGGCTAAATTTGGACAGAGCTCTTCAACAGTACTGACTGACTACTAAACTGTGACTCAAGGTTTGACTTTACAAAAAGCTAAAAATATATTTCAATTCTGAAAAGTTTGAAGAGTGGGTATTTAAAATCACTCATTTGGATCACAAATAAAGCCCAGTAAAGAGCTTTGTTGAAGGTTTGAAGTGCACCTAGTGATGAGGATGACAATCTGGAAAGTTTACTTCCCTTAGTAACCAAATTGAATTGATCTGAACTGGAATGATTTATTAATGTCCATTTACCATAGTTTCCAAATATGAATATTTTCAGTATTAAGTGTCTTGCTTTTATCTTAGACTATAATCAGCTGATAAATTTAGTTTTTTGAAGGCCTGGCACGCAGTAATGTTCCACGAATACTGCGTTCCTTCTGTATCCCTAACCCAACACGTTATCAGAACTCCTCTGGATTCCAGTTAGAGAAAACAATGTAGAGCTAATTTAACTTAAAAAGAAGTTTATTTTAAAGACACCGAGGAAGAAATTGTGACTGGCTCACCTCAGCTCATTATCCCCCTCATCTGAGTAGATATACCTTATGAAGCAGGGTCACCTTCCTCTGCATGGTAACCATGGTGGGCAGAATACATAAGGGGAGAGAGGCAGAGCAGACTATTTCACAAATGTCAGTCACACACGTTGTCCCAGACTCTAACAGTAAATCCACAAGTCAATAATAATTAGCATCTTGGTGAACCCTCATGAACATGACTGCTAGAATACCAACTCCCTCTATTTTTCACTAACTCCTCTTCTTACTGCACACCTAGTGTCTGCAGTGCCTGCCCAAGTCCCTTTCTTCCACGAGGAGGTGTGATGCTGCCCTGTAAGCTGGAGACACCCCCCAGGCTACCTCTGAAGCTGTTCTCTTGCTCTGTTGCAGCTGTCATGTTACCGTCACTTCCATTGCTTTGCTCTTGCTGACGTTTCTTGTGGTCACCATTTCCACTGTCACTTGCACAATGGACATGCTCGTTACAGCCGCCCTTGCCACCTGGGCCTCTGCTGCTCCTTTTGAATGACTCCAAGAGTGTAAGTGGCAACTCATGAAAATTGAAAAAAGATTTTTGGACTTTTTAGCATAGTCCAAGACTGAGGTCTTTTGTTGTTGTAAATTTTTCCTACAGTCTAGAGATAAGCACCTAGAATCGTGCTGAGTATTTATAGTATGACTTACATTCAGTTCCTTAGCAAACAGACTTTGAGACTTTTTTTTTTTTTTTTTTGCAGATGGTTTATAGGAGAATGCTTTTAGGAAAAACTACTTGGAAGACACTGAGGAAAGCAGGAATGGACAGAGGAAGGAACTGAGCTAAGATGCAGTTTCAACTAAAACCTCAGCCTATCCCTCAGAGGTTCTAGAAATGGAATGGCCCAACAGAATACTGAATGGGAAAAGATATTTGCAAATGATGTATCTAATAAGAGGTTAATATCCAAAATGTACAAAGAGTCATACAACTCAACCTCAAAAAGACAAACAATCGGGCTTCCCTGGTGGCGCAGTGGTTGAGAATCTGCCTGCCAATGCAGGGGACGCGGGTTCGAGCCCTGGTCTGGGAAGATCCCACATGCCGTGGAGCAACTAGGCCCGTGAGCCACAATTACTGAGCCTGCGTGTCTGGAGCCTGTGCTCCGCAACAAGAGAGGCCACAACAGTGAGAGGCCCGTGCACCGCGATGAAGAGTGGCCCCCACTTGCCACAACTGGAGAAAGCCCTCGCACAGAAACGAAGACCCAACACAGCCATAAATAAATAAATAAATAAACACAAAAGTTAAAAAAAAAAAAAGACAATCAATTAAAAAATGAGCAGGAGACCTGAATAGACATTTTTCTAAAGCAAACATACAGATGGCCAACAGACACGTGAAAAGATGCTCAATGTCACTAATTATCAGAGAAATGCAAATTAAGAACCTCAACCTGTGTTATCACCTCACACCTGTCAGAACGGCCATCATCAAAAAGACAACAAATATCAATAATAAGTGTTGGTGAGGATGTAGAGAAAAGGGAATTTTGTACACTGTTGATGGGAATGTAAATTGGTGCATCCACTATAGAAAGTATGGCGTATGGAGGTTCCTCACAAAATTAAAAATAGAACTACCATACCATCCAGCCACTCTACTTCTGGATATTTTCCTGAGGAAAACAAAAACACTAATTTGAAAAGATATATGCACCCCTATAGTCATTGTAGCATTATTTACAATAAATATGGAAGCAATCTAAATATCCATTGACAGGTGAACGGATAAAGAAGATGTAGTATTTATATACAATGGAATATTGTTCAGACATAAAAAAGAATTAAATATTGCCATTTGCAATAACACGAAAGGGCCTGGAGGGTATTATGCTAAGTGAAATAAGTCAGACAGAGAAAGTAAAATACCATACAGTCTCATTTATTTGTGTAATCTACAAAACAAAACAAATGAACAAACGTAACAAGACAGAAACAGTCATAGGTACAGAGAACAATTAAGTGGTAGCCAGAGAGGAGAAGAAGGGGATGAGTGAGATAGTTGAGAGAAATGAAGAGGTACACACTTCCAGTTGCAAAGTCACAAGTATGAGTCATGGGGATGAAATGTACAGCACGAGGAATATAGTCAATAACAGTGTAATATCTTTGTATATGACAGATGGTAACTAGACTATTCATGGTGATCATTTAGTAATGTTTAAAAATATCAAATCATTATGTTGTGTATCAGGAACTAACGTAATATTGTAAGTCAATTATACTTCACAAACAAACAAACTCATGGAAAAAGAGATCAGATTTGTGCTTGTCATAGTGAGGAGAGGGAATTAGATGAAGGTGGTCAAAAGATACAAACTTCCAGTTATAAGATGAATAAGTACTAGGGTTGTAATGTAGAACATGATTAGTATAACTAACATTGCTGCATGTTGTATTTGAAAGTTGTTAAGAAAGTGAGTCTTAAGTGTTCTCATCAGAAGGAATTTTTTTCTTTTCTTTTATATCTACATGAGATGATGGATGCTCACTAAACTTACTTTGGTAAATATTTAATGATGTATGTAAGTCAAATCATCATGCTGTACACCTCAAACATATACAGTGCTGTACGCCAATTATATCTCAATAAAACTGGAAGAGAAAACAACTTGCCTAGTCATGTTCTCTCAATTAAAAAAGAAAAAATAAACAATACAGAGAAATCCTATACACTTTATGCAGTTTTCCTCTTCTCCTAATGGTAACAACTTGCAAAACTATAGTGCAATAACACAATAAGGAAATTGACATTGATACCACCCATTTATCTTATTCACATGTTCCCAGTTTTTCTTGTACTTACTTGTGTGTGTGTTGTGTGTATTTAGTTCTACGGAATTCTACCACATGTGTGAGTTCATGTGTCCACCACCCCAGTCAAGATACAGAACGGTTCCATCGTGACGAGAATCCTTGTGTTGACCTTTCATAACCACACTCTTCTATCTCATACACACACACCAATTCCCTAAGCCCTGGGAACCACTCTGGTTGTTTTCTAGAGAATAGACCACAGAAGTGCAAGAAGGGAAGCAGGATAACAAGTTTGGAGGGTGTTGCAGTAATCCACCTAACAAGTGATGTATGTCAGACCGGGATGTTTGTATAGGAGTCGTGGAAACAAGATTTTGAATACACTTTGAAGTTAGAATCAATACTATTTCCTGGCATCCTGGATGAGGATTGTGAGAGAAAGAGAGGAATCGAGGATCATCTGAGATTATGAGTAACTAGAAGGATGGCAGTGTTATCAGTGGAGACGGGGAAGATTGTGGGTAGATTTGACTTTGGAGAGAAGATCAAGCATGTTGATTTTGAGGTTTCTATTAGGCATCCAAGTAGAGGTATTTATAGGCACCTGGCATTTGGAAAACAAATCAAAGCTGGGAACATAAATTTGGAAGTTATCAGCATACGAACTGTACTTTAAAGTTTAACTCTAGTGACTAATGGACCAATTACTATGCTGTACTCCTTCTCCAACTTTGGTAGAAATGAATAGTGCTTAACTCAAAAGGGTATGGTGATCTTTAAGTGAGCTCTACATAAATGATGCAGGCTTTAGGACAAGGCCTGGACCATAGTAAAAACACTTGATAAGTGCTAGCTGTAATTATTGATGGGGGTGATGACAATATGGTGGTTATGAGAATGTGATGATGGCGATAATGATGCAGTTTGAGAAAATATACATCTATCCTTCCCAAGCCCAGGTCAGCTTCTTCAGCACAGGTATGCACGACAGTGGAGTTTCTCATCATCTTGAATGGATGGAAATGGAAGAAAGCTCCCACCTCTTTAAAAATAAAACCCTACTTATGGCCCTACAGTCATTGAGTGACAGTAACAAGAAAGGGAAGGAGAGAAAAAGAAAAAGAGTCAAAGCAAGAACTTTTCTATTCCCTTTCCCCAGATTTGACTTATACTCAGGCCCTATAATCAGGTGATTTCCCCAACAAATTTGCTGGCTGGGTATCATTTTACAATTTTACCAGTGAAGACATTTGAGTATTAAAGATGCTAAGAAACCTTTTGAGTACCGCAAGCAGAGAATCCCTGAGCCAGAGTTTAATCCAGGCCCGTGGTGCAACGCAGCTGTGGCGGTAATCAGTAACTGTGTGTGAAAAATAATTGAAATAAACTGCAGAGAGTCTCCAAGGTAAGAAGCATCCCTGTCTCTTCGCAGCATCACTCACTGACAAACATATAATGAGCATCTTGTACATACGAGGCCTGAGTTGCCTGATGACTTCCACAGACCCTGCACAGCAGGCTTCAGAAAGGGTCTGGTCAGTCAAAAGCAGGGTTCCAGAGCTGTTAGAACAGAGGCAGCTGTCCAGGAAGATATTACACAAGGACACAGACTCAAATTTCCAAACAGTTGGGAATTTGTTGTTTTAAATACCCTTCAGCTCCTCTTTAGTTCTCTGCAGGTAAAAATAGCTCAGTTGCCAAGAAACCTCGGAGTGGTGCTAAGTTCTCGTGAAACAGATGTACAAATTTGTTGTTAAATGAAGCTCTAGAGGACTGCTCTTTAAAGCATCGACTCAGGTATGTTGCTATATAAGTTGGGCCCATCATAACACCCTAAAATGTGTTCTTATATTTAAATAATATAAATTAAGAGAAGACCACACTGACCACAAAAAGTCAGGGACTACATACAATTCCTGTGCATCTCATCTCAGAGTCGTGGCCTGACAAGTCCCTCCAGAGACTTGGAGTTCATCATAGGTTGAGAAAATTGTTTCTGAGGAGTAAGTAATTGTTGTACTTCTAAGTGAGTGAAACCCAATGCACACCTTCTATAAAAGTAATTGATTTTAGGATTACAGGTGTTTATGGGTTGAATTTTGTTCCCCAAAAGATATATTGAAGTCCTAACCCTCAGAATGCGACCTTATTTGGAAATAGGATCGTTGCCAATGTAATTGAGTTCATTCTGGAGTCAAGTGAGTCCTTTATCCAATGTAACTGGTGTCCTCATAAGAAGAGGAGAGGGACCCAGGGAGAGGTGACCATGTGAGAGCAGAGGCAGAGACTGAAATCTACAATCCTGAGAATGGCCAGCCAGCGGAGACACTAGAAAGAGGGGTGAAGCATTCTCCCCCAGAGGCATTAGAGAGAGCATGGTCTTACCAAGACTTTGATTTCAGACTTCTAGCCTCCAAAACTGAAAGAGAATACATTTCTGTTGTTTTAAGCCACTCAGCTTTTGCTACCTTGTTACAGCAGCCTTAGCGTAATATGAATACACTCGAGGTCATTCTGAGAATAAAACTTGACTCAATTTCAGATAGAAGAAAAATCTGCCCTAGGTTACAGATTATATGACACCTTATGAATCTTTTTAATTGGCCTGATTTATTTATCTCGCATTCCCAGGGCTAAACAAGTATTCAGTGAATGAATGAATGAATGAGTGAACACGTTTACTTAAGGTGATCTCTCCACCTCTATGCCCTTCCTCGCCCTCCACTCCCCTGTCTTAGAAGACCTTTCCTGATCCTTCCTACTGCACTTTGTAACTTTTTATTTTTCTGGGGATGGGGGGTGTGTTTTCTTATTTTTGAGTTTTGAGAGTTGGATATAAATCCTTTGTCTGGTAAGCGATTTGCAAATATTTTCTCCAAATTTTTTTTTTTTTCCCCACTGTGAGGCTTGCGGGATCTGAGTCCTAACCACTGGACTGCCAGGAAACTCCCACTTTGTAACTTTTTCAGGACATCATTTGTCTTCTTGATAAAAGGGACTTCTTTACTAACCCTTGAATTCTCCAGAATGATTAACAGTGCTTTGTATAAAATAAGTGCTTTACTGGTCAGTAAATATCCATTAGATTACATTGAACTAGTCGAACTTTCACTGCTACCTTTTTTCACTTTCTCATTTTCAGTTTTTCCGGTAAAGTTTGTCCCAAGCTCTGCTTTGTAATTTACCTTGTTTTTATCCCTTTATCCCATGCTTTGAAGACCAAGATGTTCAGGACAACTGCCCCAGCCCCTTCAGCAAGCCAATGAACAACTGGTAATATTTTGTCATATTTACTTCATTATTTTTTGCTGAATTTTTTAAAAGGAATGTTAGACATCATGATATTTTACCATTAAGCACCTTAGTATTTATTTCGAAAAAGTAAGGACATTTTCTTCCTAAATGAGAAGATTATTATCTCACCCATTAAAACTTACTATAATTTTATCAATATCATCTAACACCATCCTAGTTCATATTTACCTTTTCCTCATTGTCTCAGAATGTGTTTCATGGATGTTTTATTCACACTATGATCCAATAAGTTTCCATTCATTGCATTTGATTGTTCAGTCTTTTAAGTCATTTTTAATTTAGACAATTGCCCCATTGCCCTACCTTTCTTTCTCATATCATGATGTTAAATCTAGATGATGGCTTTTGGAGAGTCATTATAAATATTTTTCTGTTCATCTATACATTCAAAGTCTGTTCTCAGTACAACATTTTTTTTTTTAATAATCAAGGTAAAATACTATGATATATACAAAAATTACAGGGGTAAAGCAAGGCAGCATTCTCCAATCCTTCTACATTTCCTCTTTCTATTTTTCTCTCTCTCTCACCCTTCCTTCCTTTTGTCTTACATCTTCACTCACAGAATTCTCTCCTATACATATGACATTGATATGTTTTCTGGGTTCTAAGAGAATAAGGCAGTATTCATATATTCAACAAATATTTAACTAGTACCCAACATATGGCTGGCAAATTCTTGGATCTATGGAAGTAGTCTTAAAAGGATAATTTCCTACTTTTCCCAGTGCAAAATACTTGATACAATTGATTCTTGAATTTACTGCTATGTCCTCCATCTTCTTGTAGCTACAAAGAAATATGGCTACAGCATAACAATTTGCTGGCATCTGAGAAGACAGCAACCCCCAAACCAGAAAAATTTTTAGAAATTATTGGTGTTTTCAAAGCAATTTTATATTAATTCTCTCATTTGCTCCTCCTAAAATCAAGCCTATGAGCATGTTATCAAGAGTTTTAGCTCCGTGGTACAATTTAAAAAACTGAAGCAAAGAGATCAGGTCTCAATGTGTGTGTGTGTGTGTGTGTGTGTGTGTGTGTGTGTGTTTAAAATTAGTTCATTTAGCTCATTAGCTCATTTCTGCTGCAGAGACTAGCTAGCTATTAACCGGAACACTTTTGTGTATACAGATAGACAACATTCCCCAAAATCCGTTGCTGTTACGTGTGATCACATATTTGAGTTCTGGTCAATGGAATGTGAAGGGAAATATGTTAAACACCACTTATGTATCTGGTTCTAAAAAGCTTCCAGTAAGAGCCTCCATGCATTATGCATTTGTTTGTTACAGCAGTTAACATCACCCTAACTTATAACGATTTCCTATCACTCCTATGTCTCTGTTGCTCCTTTTCCCGAGACATTCTGCACCTATGCCTTTCTTCTTCATGGTGTTTTCCTTTTATGAAATGCACTAACCTTCAAAAACTCACATCACGTGAGCACTATGTGTTCCATGATACCTTCCCCCCCAAAATCCTTCAAGTGCTCTATCTCTAAATATCCGTAGCATCAACAATCAGTATTATACATTTTGCTACTTGATTAAATTGGAGAATATTGGTCATGCATATTGGGTTTCACTAAAATCATATTGTCTTATTTTACCCCATGCTCCATGACACCCCAGGAGGTATTGAATATAAAGTAAGAACTTTATACATTTCTGCTAATTAATTGAAAGTGACTGGATTGACAAGCAAAATTAAAAATACCTGACCATTTCCTGGCTAATTTATAATTTCTATTATTTACTGAGGATGTATTATGAGTTTGGCATTGGTTTAGAAACTAAGACCAAAGTAAGCACACTACCTCATTAATCTTTCCTTCAGAGTAAATGTCCTTTCACTTTTTTCACCCTAGAGCTTTTCTCCTAGACTTGGCTGCTTTATTTGCATTGCCTGGGAATATCTCCATGGTTTGTTGAATAAACTAAGCCTTAAATCCAGATAATTTGATGGTCAAATCCTGCCTCCTTCATTTATATTCTGTGTAACTTAGGACAATATCCTTATTCTCCTTGTACCTCTAATTGTGTCACCATAAAACAGAGTCATGTGTATCTTACAAGGTTGTCATGACAATGATATAAATATCATATATAAATAAAGTGCCTAAACCTAAATAAATTGAGCAGATGCTCAGAAAGTGTTAGTTCCCCCTTAGTGTAGCTCAGTCTTTTTGGGAGAAGAGGGCATCTAAAATTATATTTGAGGGGGAGTAGGTGACCAACCTAGAGGAAGTAGAGTACCTCTCTGCCTTGTGTTTGTGAATTCCTCAAAGTTCCATAGCTGGAAACTTTACAGAGAAAATATGGATGCAGAAAATTTACATAATCCTTTCATTCCAGGAGGAGGACGGAAGAAAACTGTTATCTTATTAGACATGAGAAGCTGGGGGAAACTGACATTATTCCTGATTTTTTGGGGCATCTCTTTCTAATTTACTTAGTGCTTTCACCTTGAAAAGCAAATTAATAACAGTTTCAGCTTGTTTCATCCCTATGTCATGCTGATTATGCAGTGTGTGAAATTTCCATACTTCTAAATGAGACGATTTTAGGGAATATGAAAACACAGCATTCAGCCTCTGAGAAGCACTGCACCAAGCCAGGATGGGGGGAGATGTAACTAAACAGCTGCACGTGTGAGAGGGATTAGTGATTTGAGTCGGCTGCCAGCCCAACGTGAGTCACCAGTGTGTCGAGGCTGCCAAGAGGATAATTTGATCTGGGGCTGAATTAACAGGACTGTAGTGACCAGACCAAGGGGAGTGATACTCCTGCTGTCTGGGCATGAATCAGACCACACCTAATGTACTGCAACTCTTGTTTATCCCAAATACCCACTTCTTTAGAGTGTACTGTACAAAGAGGAGTTTACTGTACTATGGAAATGGGTGGTTTAATACTTGTATTAAAAAATGTAACCTTTTTCCTTATCTCTACTCTAAAATTTACCACACAAGTTGTGTTGTTATTTTATATATGGATGTTTGTATATTTGAGGGCTAGGAATGTGTCTTTTTCTTTTGTGCATCTGGTAGTATAAATGGGGCAGAAAAATTTCTGTTTCTACTTTTTTAAGAAAATGAATCAGCTTTTAGAAGCAGTGTCTACTGTATTGAACTTGAACATTGTAGTCAAACAGAGCTGACTTCAAGTTCTGTTTAAACTATGATGAAAAAAACCCCAAAAAACAGGCAATTGCTTCTCTAATGTTCAGTCCTATATTTGGGGGTCAGAGTGTTTTTCTTTATGCTTCTCTTTTACCCCCAAACTACCAGACACAAACCTGTAAACATAAACCATCCTTATCTTCCTTTTATAGAAAGCCATGAACATTGACTCCTGGGAGTTATGTCTCTATAATAAAGCAATTTTGGAAGTTAGCTAGTCGGGAACAGGGCAATGCAGACATGGGAAGATCCCTATCTCGGGAAGATAACATACTGAGGAGTTTAGGCAGAGTGATAAAAAATCAGGCACTACGGATTAGAGAGAATTTCATTTCAAGTCAGCAGAGTTAAAGCAGAGGAATTCATGCCTGGAAATGAGGTCAAATATAAAGCCTATCGAACTATCCCCCTTAACCCTCCTCTTCACCCCAGCTATTAATCTGAACACAAGTTTGAACTAACAGCCAAATGAGCACTGAGAGAAGCCAAGGGCAATTCACACAGAGATTTGTTGGCAAATATCATGTCTGGATAGAGCTCTCCTTTCAAAATTAATAAAAAATAAATAAAAAAATAAAAACCAGTCCCAACATCAGAAACCATGGGCCCAGTAAATACATGAAAAGTGAGGAAATACATTTTTCTCAAGGCTCAGAAGAAAGACCTACCTCTAAAATATATTTGATATAGAAAGCAAAAAGAAATTTTAAAATAACATCTTACAACAGGATGTGAGAGATTCCTTATGAAATAGAAGCAAAATTTCTACAGAGATAATATCTGAGAAAAAGAAAAAAGAGAATGAGAAAAAAGACACTACACTTAGATAATAAAGGAACAAGGTGAAATATTCAATTAAAATAAAGATAGTTGCATTAAAACACACAATAGAAACAGTAGAGAGTAAAACAAAAATCGGGAAATTTTATTTGGTAGAGAGGTTCTGACCAGGATAGATCAGTGATGAGAAGTACAAATATAAGAAATCTTGGGAAAGAAAAAAAATGACGAAAATGATGAGTGAAGATGATGCTATAAAAGACAAAGAACACAGACACAGTCTAAGAATTACAGCTATTAACACTAGGGTAATAGAATGATGTTAGATGAGTTGAGATAATCAACGATGCAGCTGAAAAAAATTTCCTTCACGATAAAGACCTGAATAAACAGTTTGAAAAAGATCATCACATTCTGAGAGAAACTAATTTTAAAAATTTCATATATATATATATATCCTGAACAAGATTTTATATTTTAAAGAATAAATAAAAATAATATTAGAAAAATAGTATCAATCTATAAAACCTGAGTTGAGGAAAATAAGTAAGACCATCTTTACTGAAGATGAAATTATTATGTAGCCTAAGGAATCTACAAAACTGTTACTACAACTAATAAGTAAATTCAGCAAAGGTTCCAGAATACAAGGTCAATATATAAAAATTAACTGTATTTACACATATTAGCAATGAAAAATTTGAAAAATTTTAAATCATGAAATACTTAGGGATAATTTTAATAAAATATGTGCAAGACCCACTTAAAAGAAATCTTAAAAGCCTAAAATAAATAGTGACACTATATGCATAGATTGGAAAATTCTGTATTGATAAGACACTAATTCTCTCCAAATTAACCTATTAATTCAACACAATTCCAATAAAAATTACAGCAAACTTTCTTCCTTTCTTTTTCTTTCTTTCTCTTTCTTTCTTCTTTCCTTCTTTCTCTTTCTTTCTTCTTTCTTTCTCTTTCTTTCTTTCTTTCTTTCTTTCTTTCTTTCTTTCCTTGCAACAATAGACAAACTGATATCTCAATTTTGTGGAAATGCAAAGGTGCTGAATGGAAGAAATAAGTTGGATGACTTTGTTACTTGAGTTCAAGACAAATTACAAGGCTACAGTAATCAAGGTAGCAAAGTATTGGTGAAAAGATAAATAGATCAATGGAATACAATAGAGAATCCAGAAATATAAACTCATGTGGTCAATTGATTGTTGACAAAAACGACAAGGTAATTCCACAGGAAAAGAATAGACATTTTAACAAATGGTGCTTGAACAACTGAATATCCATGTGGAAAAATTAAACCATGATCTTTATCTCACATCATATAAAATTAGTTCCAAATCGATCATAAACAAAAATGTTAAAGTTAAATCTATAAGCCTTCTAGAAGAAAATAGTAGAGAACGTCTTTGTGAACTGATGATAGGCAAATATTTCCTAGATCATCAAAGAGAACAGACAATTAAAAATGGTAAATTTGATAAAATTTTCATCAAAATTAAAATTTTCTGTTGTCCAAAATATACTCTTAAGAATGAAAAGTTAAGGCACTGGCTAGGAGAAAATATTCACAATACTTATATCTTACAAAGGACATTTAACCTGAATATATAATGTACTGTTACAACTCAATAACATGAAAAAAACAAAAACAGATTCAGTGAACAAATGGACAAAAGATTTGAATAGACATTTCACAAAAGAAATATATGGCCAATAAGGACACAAAAATAAACTCTACATTATTAGTCATCAAGGAAATGCTAATTAAAACATTATGAGATAATACTACTCACCCTTAGAATAATTAAAATTTAAAAGACTGGTAACAGCAAGTGTTGATGGGGATTCAGAGCAAAATGAAACCTGGTGGGAACGTTGAATAATAGAATAACCGTGGAAAAACTTTTGACATTTCTTTTTAAGTTAAAAGAACATTTACTATATGACCCAGCAATACTACTCTTAAGTATTTACTCAAGAGAAATGAAGATATATTTCCACACAAAGTCTTGTACATGAATGTTCATTTCAGTTTTATTCATAATGGCTTAGTCATAGTCAGTTCAGGTGGCTATAACAAAAATATCGTAGACTGGGTGGCTTAAACAACAGAAATTTACTTCTCACAGCTTTGGAGGCTGGGAATTCCAAGCTCAGGGTGCCAGCATGGATGGGTTTTGGCAAGGATCTGGTTCGCAGATGGCTATCTTCTTGTTATGTCTTCACATAGTTCAGATATATATATATATAGAGAGAGAGAGAGAGAGAGAGAGAGAGAGAGAGAGAGAATGGCAAGTTCTTTTCTGTCTCTGTATAAAGGTGCTAATTCCATCATGAGGGCTTCACCCTCATGACCTAATGACCTTCCAAAGGCCCTCTCTCCAAATACCATCACATTGAGGATTATGATTTCAACATAGGAATTTGGGGAGGCGCACACAAATAGTCCATCCACAGCAAGCCTTAAATTGTAAACAATTCAAATCAATCAAGAGGTGAGGGTATATAAACAAATATCCCTACTGATAGGATAACAACATGGATGTATCTTGAAACAATTAATGCTGAGTGAAAAAGGACTCAGAAATAAAAGGCCACATACCATATGTTGTAGACAGCATCTGATATGACTTCCTCTAATCCCTGTTTCCTGGTATTCATAGTCTTGTGTAATCTCTTTGCATGTGGGCTGAACCTAGTGATTTGCTTTTAATGAGTAAAATACGGTAAAATGGTATGATGCCACTTTTGAGATTAGGTTCCAAGTATTTCTCAGGGAGGGATACCTTAGTCTAGACAGGCTAGATCCAGAGAAACATGAAACTGAGAATGTTTTTCCCAATTATTTTTCATTTGTTACTTAATTGTTATAACTTTATTTGGTTTTCCATAAAAATAAATTTATAAATGGTTGCAGGTGACTCGTGGAGACGTTGCTGACATTTACTTGCCCTTACGGGTTTCTTTGTATTCACTAAAATACTGTAATTACAATGTGTTGCTTTTGTAATGACAGATAAATAAATATTATTAAAAATAAATAAGCAAGTTCATCTATGTGAAGCAAATAAGAAAACAAAAATACATAGAAAAAAACTGAGAAAAATATGTATTTTAAAACTTTTTTTACTTTTCCTATATCATCTAATTTTTCTACAAATAGTTTATATCACATATATAATAGGAAAAAAAGTAAGCTTTCGTTCATCAAATGTTTTTATTTAAGCTTCAGATAAATTACTATTTCCAAAATGTGCCCCCTAGCCCCATTTAGACAGGAACTTCCTTCCCCATATATAAACAAGGCAGACTACAAATGAGATGAATGCATTTTAATCTGATATATTAATATGTCCGTTGAGTCAGGTTAATATTAGGGAGTTTTGTTAACAAATGGAGCTCTTTTTTTAGATTCACACTACACACACATACATGCACATGGGCTTTATTGACAGATCACAGTCTGCTTATAGATTGGTCAGTAGATAAAATACGGGAATATCTATTTTTATTGCTTTTTTACATCATAACGAGATTTTTTCTCAACATTGATTATATTTTCAAACATACTGAAAATTTTAAAGATTTTTACAGTGAACATTCATAAACCTAGTTCTTAGCATCAATAATTAGTATTGTGCTATTCTTGCCATATCACATATCTGTCCTTCTACCCATCCAACAGTCCATCATATTTACTTGTTGCATTTCAAAGTTAGTTGCAGACATCAGTACACTTCCCCTTAAATGCTTAAGCAGGCATAGCAATGTAACTAATTTTTGTGTTTTCGTGTGTCTTTATTTAAATTGAGAATTAATTTTTTAAGAGATGTTTAAGGTTCACAGCAAAATTCAGGGAAAGGTAGAGATTTCTCATATACTTCCTGCTCCCCACATAGCCTTCCCCATTTTCAACATATCCCACCAGAGTGGTATATTTGTTACAACTGATGAACCTTACATTGACACATCATTATCACCCAAAGTTTATAGTTTACATCACTCTTGGTGCTGTGCATTCTATGAGTGCACATAAATGTATGAGGACATTATCCATTATTATAGTACCATACAGAATGGTTTCACTGCCCTAAAAATCCTCTGTGCTCTGCCTATTCATCCCTCCCCACCTCAACTCCTGGCAACCTCTAATCTTTTTGCTGTCTCCATAGTTTTGTCTTTTCCACAACGTCACAGAGTGGAATCATATAGTATGTAGCCTCTTCAGATTGGCTCCTTTCAACTTAGTAATATGCATCTAAGGTTCCTCTGTATCTTTTTCTGTCTTGATAGCTCATTTCTTTTTAGTACTGAACAATATTCCATTGTCTGGATGCACCAGTTTATTTATCTATTTACCTACTGAAGGGTATCTTGGTTCTTCCAAGTTTTGGCAATTACGAATAAAACTGCCACCAATAGCCACATACAGGTTTTTGTGTAGGTATAAGTTTTCAACTCCTTTGGGTTAATAACAAGAAGTCTGATTGCTGGATAGTATGGAAAGGGTTATTAGATTTGTAAGAAACCACCAAACTATCTTTCAAAGTGGCTGCACCATTTTGCAGTCCCATCAGCAACGAGTGAGAGTTCCTATTGCTCCACATCCTCGCCAGCACTTGGTGCTATCAGTGTCCCAGGTTTTGTTTATTCTAATACATAACCTTTTCTTAAAAAGATAATGCATTCTTTCTCTAAAGAGTAAATTTAAAAATTAGGAAAAAGAATACATGTCCTGGCCATGTATTCCAATTTCAAACTCATTAAATACTATAATTGTAAACAATATTTTGCTTTCTAGTTTTGACTGACATCTGAATGTGTAATAACTCTTTGCCCCTGTGGAAAAATAAGTTCCTGGGTTATTTAAGAATGCCAGACAGAGCACTCATTGTCATGGATGACTTTCTACAAGGAGGGATGAGAAATGCAAAGAGAACTCGACTATAAATGCAGGTCCCATGCCTCTGAGACACATCCTGAATGCCCCATGCTTCTTTAACTCTGTGTGCCTTTACTCCCCGACCCTGAAGTCAGTTCATTGTCAGAAATGTATTAAGCTGTATTAAACTCTTTGGAAAAAGCAAATATGCAGAAGGCACAGGGGCTTTAGTCAGGAGAATAAAACCATTTTTTTGGGGAAAAAAAAGGTTTTTAGCAGAGTCAAAGCACAGACTTAGACTCAGGGTAAGGAGAGAAAATTGTGTGGCCAAGATGCTCAGAGGCGGCTTCATGGAACAGAATAAAATCTTGAAGAAAAGGTAGGATTCAGACAATAGGGAAGAAAAGAAAGTACATTTTTGACAACAGTCACAATGTAAGCAATGATATTTATGGGAAAATAGGTGTATTTGGTGGGAAAGTGGAATTCTTTTTTTGTTTGTTTTTGACACATCATAGTTGCTTAAGCTTTCATTAAATTCTAACCCATTAAAATTCTCAAGTCACTTCTACTGGAGTATTTCCTTGGCCCTTTGATAAATCTCACTCTTGTTTTACCATTTATCTGAGGTTGCACCATCGATACCATGACCCTCTAATCGCCTCTGGGCACAGCTTCTGCTATTTGACTTGGCATCATTTTATTTCATTGAGCAACATGGTGGACATTTATAACACTAGAGAAATCATCTTACAATGTGATTATTGTTAATATTGCCATTTTTGTATTCCTATGAAAGTGCTAGTTCTCTTGGATGGAAGACTTCAGCTGGGTGTAGAGAAAAGGACACTGAACTGGGAGTCAGAAAAACCTGTATCCTCATCTTATTTCTAGAACTAATTTATGAGAGACCTTGGTCAAGTCACTTAAATTCTCTTCGAGGTTGTACATAAAAGTGGTCAGAAAGGGCTTTTTAAAAATTAGCTTCAAGCACAGGACTGAAATGTCATCATTAAAGACATGTTAGCAGTGAGGACAGGAAGACTAGAAACGTTTTCAGCTTTTAAGAGTGGCCTTAAAAAGCAAATTTTCTTTTGAGGGGAATGTAGTAGATGATAAAAGCAGATAACTGAATTTCTAAGGATGATTGAGGTCCTGAGAGAAATTCCTTATAGGAGTCTCAAATCTGTGTGTGTGTGTGTGTGTGTGTGTGTGTGTGTGTGTGTGTGTGTTGGCAATGGGGGAAAACTGGCATCAGGATGTAAAACTTATAAAAACAGATCTAGTGTTTTTTTTATGCCACTCTTTTGGAGAAAAAAATTAGATAACACAAAACAAAGCAAACAAACAAAACAGAATAACTACCAAAACAACTACAACAAAAGCCAACTAGCAGGGATTTAGCAAAGAAAACAAAACAAAACAGATATTTGATGCCTAATGAACTCAGTACCCACACAATACCCTTTCACGTTTACAGCCAGAATCTTGAATAATGAGAACCAATATTGGAAACAAAGGCTACTAGGGTCTGGATAAAAGCCAACAGTATCCATCAACTAACATTAAGTGATCACTTATTACGTGCCAGGCAATTTGCTAAGTATTGAGAATATACCTATGAATAAGGAAACTGACCTTGAAGCTCTCAGAAATTTGCTTTTGGTCTAAAATTCTATGAAGACAGAGAACCTTCCTTAGAACTGCATTTCTGCATTGAGATGCGTCAGATGTTAAATGGAATACAAAATACAAATAAACCACTACCTGAAGCCTTTCTCCAGAAAATCTAAGTTGGCTCTTTCTCTGGTAAAGGGGAGACTACAAGGTTGAATTTGGAGGATGTATTGGAAATGTTAGTCATGAAAAAGTAAATGTCTTCAAGAATTCAGTCCTTGGGAGGCCTTTGTGACGTGGTTACCAAACGTTAGTGCAAAAATATTAGGGTCACTCAGAAGTTCTACATCACACATGAAAAATAAAGACATTGCTTTACTCTTAACAGAAGCAGTTCATCTTGTCACCATGAAGGCCTAATATGGCACAATGTGTTTTTTGTCGTTTCAGTTTTCAAAAAAAAAATTCTCACCCATGAGATCCAGTTAACACTTCTTTGTGTATGTGTATAGACATTGACAAAGGAGCTTACTGGGTAGGAGGGTTCTATAAAAGGCCCGTGACAATAATATACCTTGGGTTTAAAATAATCTCCTATGGCATGCTGGATCGCGTTGCTTCCCAATAGAAATAGCTCACACCAGCTGTTTCTTTCCACTCCCATCAGCCCTAAATGAGTAAATATGAGACAAACGCCTGGTTAGTCATCTTCTCGGCATCCAAATTCTACACTGGTCTCCCTCGGTTAGAAAAATATTTGGCGTATCCCGGTTCAACCTGCTGCACTCGTATTTACAGTCAGAAAACACAGTCTTCTTTCTTCAAATATCCTGAAATGAGTAATGCAACATAAGCCAGGAATACCACGGGCCAAGGGTTAATACAAACTCCAGCTTTTGTCTACTGTGCACTCCCTGTATTTTCTTCCTTGGCAGTTCTTAACCCTCTCAGAGAGCCATGGCTTTCTTAACAACACCTACCTTCCAGCAAAACTGCAACCTACAGTGTGTGTGTTTCATTTCACAGACACGAGAGAAGTCCTGCTTAACTTGGCAGGGCTTTGCTTAATGGTGGTGAGAAGATTCCAGACTCTTCTCCACGGACCTCTGCTTTGAAGTCGACAGCCCGTCCAGAATATAGCGTATGGCTTTTACAGTCTCCCCCGGGCAGCTGCAGCCTCTGGTAGAGTAAATAAACCTCATCTGGACACTTTCTTTCCTCCTCATCTCCTGCCAGCAACGGCTACTTAGTGCGGGTCTCCTTTGCGGCCTCCTGAGTCTATGGAAAACTGTGCCTTCTGACTAGAAAAGGGGATGGTTGTTTACGTTATGATGGAAGAAGGCATAGGATTGTTAAAAATAACCCGACTTCCTGTCACTTCCTTTCTTTATCTAGTGAGGCAAATGCACCTCCACCCAAAGGACTCTTCCTACTGGCTGCTCTGTCTGGTAGATTGTTCTGTCATCTGGATCAATTCTTTCCTCTAAAACAAATCATTAGAGTGTAGTAAGCCCTCTTTTTCTTATTTTAACGTTCTTTGGTGGACTCTGCAAATTCACATAAGTAAGGAAATAAGTAAGACGATAGCCCCTTGTTACTGGGGCTATTGCAATCGTTTAGGAACCTAGGTCTTATCTGCACTTGGAATGAATGTTTTGAATTAAAAAAAAAAATAGAAATACAACCCTAGTGATACTTTAAACCTCTTGAGTTCCAAGTATCTTACGACAAAGGATAGAGTGGTTATAATGACAAAACAAAATACTATTTTTTAAGAAGACAAATAAAATAACCCTCCCACTCCAACCTGTGAGACATACTTGGGCGATTACAAATTACATTGTGTGTGTTCATTAGTATACACGTGTGTGTGCGCTTGTGTGTGCATATGCTTGTGTCTCAGCACTCTGCCTATCTGCATATCTCTTACCAGTGCCCTTCCCCATGGAGCTTAATGCTGTTCCCAGCCTAATCCTACCCCCCCCCCATGATTCTGCTATGATTGGAATAAAAGCTGGAACCCATAGTAGACAGACACCTTCCTCTTCTGGATGTGTTCTGCCCTTCCTACTTACCTTCCTAAATAGCTAACAGATTTTCTACCCAAGGCTGAGATCACCAAACTCACCAGGAGCATGGACTTTGGTCTGCTGGCCACACCCTGTGTTAGTTTTCAGAGTTCTCCATTCTGACTTTTTCTAGCATCTTTCTCATTCCCAGTAGCCCTTTTCCTGACAGCCTACTTTGTTCTTATCTGAGCCTGGGAGAGTTCAGACCATAATTGTTAGAGGAGTTTGGAGAAGGCAGTGATAAGGGGAAGAGGAGGTATCAGGGAGACATGAGACTTGAGTTGAGCCTTGAAGTATGAGTGGGATTCATTTTATTCTTCTTCCAAATCCCCAAGGATTTGCAAAAGCTATCAGAATGACAGCCCCGTGGAATGTTAGAGCTAAAAGAAACGATATGGTCTTGATATAAGTCATTCTCCATGTCAGATGGCAAGTTTTAAAAAATTATCTAGATTAGAATAAATCCAAGAAAGAAGAGATCATCTCCCAGTACTGGAGGTGGTGAGCTATTGGAATGTGTCTTGGAGCAGAGCTGCCACATGGTACAACTAAGGTGTCATTGTCACATGCCTAGGTAAATGGAGCTGCCTGGAGGTGGGCCGTGACCAGCCTGTGTGGCCACATTCGGAGGTCCCCTTCAGGGGCACGTGGTGTCTCTCAAGTTTCTGATTAGGAAGTCAGACAGCATAGCAGAGAATCCCAGCTGGTCCTGGGCCATGGACAGATACAAACCTGTGATGTATGTAGACTGATTGGTTTGGTTTCAGTTGCCCTATATCCCTATTGTTCTGTCCCCTTTCTCTACTCTATAGCTTCCCTCTCTCCTCCTACATCCCAGCTGGTAACTCTCCAGCAACTACCTAAGACACGTATTCTTATTTTCACATGTTTTTATCTTCAGCCCAATCTTGAGTAATCTCTCTAAAATTCTCAGTTTTGCAGCGATTTTTTGTTTTGTTTTGTTTTGATCAACATTGCAATGCTAGCCTGTAGAACTGGGTGCTACCTAGTACATGTCAAATATGTATTTAATGAATGAATGAAGGATGTTAAATTCCTTTCTTTCTGGTTCTCCAGCTTCTCGACTAGAGATAGATGTGATGATGGTGGACTGGGCCTTATTTTCTAGAACCTCCTAGACTGAGGATTATTTTTATCTCCACTCTTACAAGACTTTCCATACTTCTAGCTTCTGTTAACTGGTTCCACTTTCTGAGGCAGAATCTCTGGGTGTAAAACCTTGAAATCTAAATATCTGAATATTTATAGCAAGCAACCTAGATAAATATTATATAACAATTTATCAAAATTTTATAACGATTGAATAGGAAGATGGCAAAAAAAAAAACAACCCAGGAATCAAAGCATGGAAATTAATACAGAATACATGGAAAACAATAAGGTATGTTGAAAAACATACAATGTGAGTGTGTCTGTATAGTTTAGTAGAACTTTAACTTATTTACAGTGTTATAGTAAAGATAAAATATATTAAAATACGAGCACTTGAAAAGGTTAAAAAGCCTATATCTCTTCAAGTTACAAATATAATGAATTCTCAAAATGGTAACCAATTAAGGACCAGAGCATTTCTTATCTGAGGGGGAATGTTTGCAGTATTCAGGGGGAAAAAAAACCCTGTAAAACTTAAATGTTCCTTTTTATTGCTCAGAATTTATGATCCTTCAAGTTACAAATGAAAATTGCCTTTAAAGAAAGAGCTGGATTTGAAATAAAGTTATTACAACTTCCTAAATTTTGGACGATTCTGTATCATTTTAGGAAAGTGTGGACTCGTGCTGTATTTATGTGTTGTTTTTCCGATATCCTTTTCTTCTAATTAGAAAAGTTTCTAGGTATCAGTCAAGATTAATTCATTTTGAATGTGAAATGACAATATCATAGCCTGTTGTAATGCAGCTGCCTCTAAATGATTCATTTGAATTGGAATGAGTGGTATGCTAGTAAATGTATCATAACTCATTTGCAGCATTTGCCATTTCTGTAGTATAAGTACTCCTACTATGGACAATTTCAAGCCACCAACATGACTTCACTGAACATGGAGTCGGGAAGAGGTGACCAGCAGTATGCCATCATGTAGTATATCCACCATATAGATACGATAAATGTGAATCACCTTGGAGCTAGATGATAGTAAAATAATTAGAAAGTGATAAAGTTTGAGTATTAACTTTGCTCTTAGTATGGTTTATTTAATTGTAAGTTAATATAATTTAAGTTTTAATAGTGGTGAAGTTAAACAACAGGTTTGCAAAATTCCTGAACACTTGAGAGTCAGTTCTTGTGATGTGGGATAAGGCAGCTGAAGCAAACCAGTAAGAAACTCTCCAAGGTAAACTTGTCGAGGACAGGGTCCAAGTCTTTTATACAGGCTTACAGTTCTATATCCCATCACAAGTGGATTTTTATAGCTGTATAAAAATTACTATTAGTGTATAAGAGGGAGAGATTAATTATCTCTGAGGTAGTATGGGTAACTGTCAAAATAGTGATGCCTGAATAGAATTTCAAAGGATGAAGAAAAATGATTGAACTGAATACATTTTGGAAGGACACTGTAAGCACAGGTGATGCATTCAGGGAAATAGCTGGAGAGTTAGTAAAAGGATGGGATGTGGCACGAGATGAGGGGTACTCCTGGTTAAAATGTCTCATATGATTGTTCCTCACTGAAATGTAGGCTTGACAATGGCCAGGGAACTATCTTGTTTACTCCATATCTCATATATATATATACACACACATATTAGGTACACCATAAATAATTGTGGCTCTGGAATTCAGTCCCAAATCTGATATTTCAGAATCTATACTACCTTGATTCTACAAGGCACTTAGTCTTGCATTAATATTGTTCTTCATAAGTATATCTTTCCTACAAGGCTGGGAGTTTTTGGAGGGAAGGGAACCCCAGCAAACAGTGAAATGCATTTAGGGCACAATGTCTACTTGTTGATTTGATTTTGGAGATTTTTAACATGTTAACCTGTTGTGAGGATGAAAATCTCCAGTCTTACCACTTTACTGTTGATAGCATTTGAATAATTCAAATTTGGAACTATTATAAATAGTGCTATTAACATTATTATGTATAAATTGCTTAGTGAACACCTACTTGCATTTCATTTGGGTCTACGTATCCTGGAATGGAATTAGTGCTTTACTTATGTTCATATTTAGTAGACGAACATATATTTGCCCTTTGCGGGGTGGTCTATATACCTTGGAGTGGAATGACTTGTATACCTATTTTCAACTTTAGTAAATACTATCAAATAATTTTTCAATGTGGTTCTACCAGTTTATACTCCTACCAGGAATATAGGAAAGTATCCTTCCTCACATTTGGTGTGCTCTGTATTTTTCATTTTAGTCTTTTTAGTTGATGTGTACTGCCATGTTTTTGCACTTACTTGCCATACGCCTTGGACAACACGCTCTTCTGTACCTGATTTTTCTTGTCTGTAAAATGGGGAGAAACAGAGCACATTATTTTTGAGAAATAAAGGAAATAATCCACGCAAAGTTTTTAGGGCAGTGACAGGCACAGAGCACACCAAGACAGATATCATAGGCCACTCTTCTTCATCATCACCACCACCACTGTTATCTGGAAGGATTATTAAGCATTCAACAGCGAGAAAGCAGTTTTCTAGACAAAGTGACCAGCTTATGCAAAGGCAGGAAGGCAGAAAAGAGCCATCTATGTTGGAAGAGCAGTGAGAAGTTTCCTCTTTCACTCCATGGATGTTTGGTCAGGGTGAGAGACAGAAATGTTTGACTAGCAACTAACTCAATTGTTCTGTTTCAAAGAGAGGGTTATTAAGTGCCCATTTCATTGAGTAGATTATGCATCTCAAATGAGAAGCAAATAATCAGTTATTTAAAACAGTACACATCTTGGGTGTCTCTTCCATAAGAATGAACTCAGAACAGTGCCTGCACTGTGCAGAGGACAGATCTGCTTTCTGTTTGGCCAGCGGGGCTTTTTCTTACTTTCCTTTTCAGATAAATGCATATTATTGGGAAATCCATGGAAAGCCCCTTTCTTTGTATGTTAGCATATTTCCATGTCCCCTAGCATAGAGGGTATCCCTGGCTGCTTCCAATGGAATGCAGAATCATATTCTTGTCTCAGTGGATTTCACCTCTGAGCAGTGTGCCATGCAGCCTGCAGCAACGAGAGGCTTCCCAGACCAAAGCCCAATTAGGTCCAGCTGTGCCGAGCAGTTTACCAGCACAGCTCCTATACCCTAAAGCAGTTTCCCAAAACTGTAGTTGGGTGGGCTTTGCATTTTGAAATTTGCCTGTTTGTTTTATGCCTTGACACCGTGCTTTTAAGAATAATGGACTCTCCAGCTCACTTCCCCTGCTTCCCTTTCTGGGGTTGGAAACCATAGTCACTGACTTTTGAGCGCTAAGAGTGAATGGTGGCTCTGGCTGGAAGGGCTTCACATGGGAAGGTTGGGAGCCAATGTTACAGCAAAACATCTGCACAGATCTTTTCTTGCTTTCAGGATGTTGTGACCCATAATCTGGCCTCACCCCAACTGGCTGACCTCTTATTCTGAGCACAGTGTGACACAGCTGTTTAAGGCTGATTGCACTGAAGCCAGAAAGAAATCCCCATCTGTAGGAAGACAGGAAAGTGATGATGAACTTGGAGAAGGGAGTTCTCTTTTCAGTAGACTGGAACCTTGGTGTTCCCGGCATGGCCTCGAAGAGAGAGAGAGAGAGAAAGAGAGAGAGAGAGAGAGAGTGCACCTTATGGTGCACTGGCTAAGAGTAGAAAGAACGGGTTCCAACTACAACTCTACTGCTAATTAATTCTATGGCCTTAGGAAAGTCACATAACCACTCTCAGCCTGTTTCTTCATCTGCAAATGTCCTGGCTTCATATGGTTGATGTAAAGGCTTCAATACAAGTAAAGCACACAGCAGTGGCGGGCACAGAGTAAGAGTTCAATAACCAATGCCTTTTATATTTAATGTTTTCTTTCCCCACCCTTTTCCCTCTGTTTGGTTAACTCTTCCATTTTTGGCCACGGCTATTCTTTTAAGTCTTGTTCAGGTATCTTTTTTGATTTATCCAGTAGCAACTTCTACTACCCTTATTGTAGCATTTATTATGCCACATTGTAAATGTAATTGTATATTCCTTTATATTCCTTAAAAGGTTAATTCCTTTCGGTAAATAAGTCCAGGTGTACCTTGCTTGTTATGGCGTATGGCAATGAATATTAAATGGTAAACAGTCGGTAAATATTACATTTTGTGATTATTAGGCACACGCTATATCTGTTTAAGCAGACCCTGCTAGACTTTCTCCAGTACCAGAAGACCCCCACCACTACACCCATTTCACCAGACTGGGTGCGACACACCAAGACAACTTAGGACAATATTTGTATCTGATGCTCCTGAACTTCCCTCCTTGCTCACTTCAGTTTATTGATGGGCACTTCATCCTGCCCATCTCAATATTTGGCTGCCCTAAATTATAAGCTATTGAATCAATCAACTATTGCAACATAATACTACAAAATATGTTGTGAGTTAAAAAAATCACGTATTACCATAGCCTACACAAGTGTAGGTTGGCTTCAGGTCAGATAATCTAGGCTGGAATTGCTCATGTATATCATCTTGGCTGGAAATTCTACACCAGGCAGGGCGTGACTAGGAAAGTTTATCTGGAGATGCTCTGCCCCACATGTCTCTCATCCTCCTTCTGGAACAGCAGGCTAGTCTGGGTATGTCCTTGTCATGGGGACGGTGGAAGTACAAGAAAGTCAGTGGGGACAACAAATGTTTCTTGAAGCCTAGGCTTAGAAATGGCACACCACCATTTTTTCATTTTGTTCATCAAGGCAAGTCATGTGGCTGGATTTCGAACCATAATATGAGTAAAATTCCTCTCATGATAAGAGAACTGCAAAGTCACTTGGCAAGGATGGCGATACAGGGTGAAGAAATAGTGGGGTCCACAAATCAATCTACCACTTACACCATATCAAAATCTTTACTCAGGACAACATCGGTTAACTCATTCCCACTGAGATATAAATCGCCAATGAGTAATCTATTCAATGTTTTCTCTACCCAAAGAAATAAATCTCTGAGTTCTAGATGCTTAAGGAATTTGGGTAGTAGGATAAGGAACTTCAGTGCTTCTGAAATAACTGACCACCAGATATCTAGTGAACACATAGCATAAACTCGGCACTTCAGAGAACACAGAAGGGAAGACTTTATGGTTCACGATTTAAAGAAGTCAACGGATTTATTGTGAAAATAAAGTAAAAAAATGAGCGCTCATGAAATTCCAAAACAATACAAGATACAATAGAATTAAGGTGCTCTTTTTTTTTTTTAATGCCTCCTGTGTAATGACCCCTACAGTAAGTCCTGTGTAGATTTTACCTTTAATCTGTACAGCAAGACATGGAAAGTCAGTTTTGATTCTGAAAACTATGCACACACATTCTTTGTGAAAAACAAATATACCTGCCCGGTACTCCTCAAAACCGTCAAACTCAACAAAAACAAGGAAAGTTTGAGAAAATGTCACAGCCAAGAGGAGTCTAAGGAGATATTACAAGTAAATGAAATGGAGTATCTTCAACAGGATCTTGGAATAGAAAAGGGATATTGGGTAAAAATTGAAAAAAATATGAATAAAGCACGGCCTTTAGGTAAAAATAATGTACCAATATATTGGTCATTAATTGTAAGAAATGTACTATACTAATGCAAGATGTTAATAATTGGAGAAAGAAACTATGTGAGAGTGTATGTGAACTCTACTATCTGCTCAATTTTTCTGTAAATCTAAAACTATTCTAAAAATAAAATCTATTAAGAAAAATATCTAGTAGAAAATCTGAATAGACCTATAACAAGAAAAGAAATTGAATTAGAAATTAAATTTCACTTACAATACCATCCAAAATCCCCAACATAATTAGCAATAAATTTAGCAAAAGCAGTGCAAGACTTGTACATGGAAAATTGCAAAATATTATTAAAAGAAATTAAGGAAGATCTAAATAAATAGAAAGAATTCCCATGTTTATGAATTGGAAGACTTAGTATTGTTTAAACGGTCATAATCCATTTAACTGAACTGTGGATTCAAATAAATCCCTATCAAAATCTAGCTTGTTTTTTAAAAATAGATTGATAAACTGATCCTAATTTCATATATAAATGCAAGGAAACCCAAATAGTCAAAACAACTTCGAAAAAGAACAGAGATGGAGAGCTCACACTTCTCAATTGTAAAACCTACAGCAAAGCTACAGTAATCAAGAGAGTACTGGTATAATATAGACATGTAAATCAATGGAATAAACTTGAAAGTCCAGAAATAAACACATACATCTATGGTCAATTGATATTTGACAAGAATAGAAAGACAAGAATAGAAAGAATTTAATATGAAAAAAAAAATACTCTTTTTAACAAATGGTGCTGCGAGAATTGGATACCTACATGCAAAGTACGAAGTTGGACTCCAACCTCAGACCATAAACAAAAATTCACTCAAAATGGATCATAGATGTTAATGTAAGAGCTGAAACTATAAAATTCTTAGAAGAATGTTCATGGTTTGGGGTTAAGTAATGGCTTCTTAGACATGACACTAAAATCAAAAGTGACAAAAATCAACAGAGAGATACACTAACTTTTTCTGTTTCTTCTTGTATTTGGGTTCATACCAGAAAGAGAACAAAGAGTTTAAAAACTTCTAATATTGGTCAGCTTCTCTAAACTCACATAACCTGAAATCTGGTGGCTTAGCACGATTGACGTGTATGTCTTCTGTATATAAAGCCCTAAAATGAGTGTTCATGACATATATTTCTTGAGTTATGTGGTTTTGCAATCTGTAACTTGTGGCTTTCAGGGTCACTTTACTTGTCTATTTCAAGCCAAAGGGGGAAAGAACATGGAGAATCTCACAGAAGGTTTTGGGCAAGGCCTAGAGGGGTGCAGTTCTGTTCTCTTCACATTCCATCCCTTCACCTAATAGTGGAATAGAGAACATGAACTGTAGTGTAGCACGTGAACAAGAAATGGATTGGTGATCATATAGCAGTTTCTACCATTCATTTCTACCATGAAAATAGTCATGTATTTTTAGAGTCCAGGGATCAGAATAAAAATAACAGCAATAAGAGAAGCTAACATTTGAGTAATTATTCTGTGAATGGCATGATGCTTGGTAATTTACAGGTATTATTACCACAATTAATCTTCACGATAGCCCCATGAGACACATACTTTGTTATCTATATTTTACATATATGGAAACAGGCAAAGACACACTGTGTACCTTTTTTAAGTTATATAGGTGCTAATTGGTAGCACTGATTCAACTCTAGATAATGCTGACTCAAAAACACAGGCTGTATAAGATGATACTCCCTTCTAAGGAAGTAAGGGGGGCTGGAGAGAGAGTAGGATAAGAAAAGAAGGAGCTAGAATGTGAAATATCAGGAAGCCAGGGCCAGAGCATCTGGATCCTGATAGGAAAGTCCTAGTTTCTTGTCATTACTCCACATTGTCACTTGGTACAACCATGCCAAAGAAAGCAGCGCTAGGTGGCTTGTTAACCTTCCTGGATTTAGTCGGATTCTTAGTATGAGTTGCAGCATAACAGCTTCCTATCTAAGCCTCAGCATTTTCTGTAATTGAAATTTACTTATTCAGTAAACTCGTGCCAACATCACGGGTTACTGCTGACCCCTATTTGAAGCAAAGATAAGCAGCTAGGTTTGGTATTCCCCATCCCTGAAGTTGATCTTGGCTATGACACTTATACCAATTATTGAAAAGCATTTCAGCAACAGTCATTGTTCAAGTTAACAAATGATCCCTTCCAAGTCCTCGAAGAACTGGTGGAGGCAGAGTTACAGCAGAACTTGTCTGATCTTCAGAGTCAGGAGTGTGCAGCCTCTATTTTTGGAAAGGTTGGCAATTTGGAAAGGTTGATTATTTCTGTGTATTATTACCCTTTCCTTCAAGTCCCTTTGTGACTCCCTGTTACCAATGAAATAACACCCTAGCAGAACTCACCAAGTTCTCAAGGATCTGAGGCTTTGCTGCATAGGATGGTTTATTGGTTTCCTATTGCTACTGTAACAAATTATCACAAACTCACTACAAACAAATGTATTCTCCTTCAGTTCTGGAGGTCAGAAGTCTAAAATCAAGATGTTAGCAAGGCTGCATTCCTTTCAGAGTCTTCAGGGTTGGATCCATCCTCTTTCCTTTTTCAGCTTCTAGGAGCTGCCTGCATTCCTTGACTCATGGCCCCTTCCTCTCGACACTCCAACTTCTTGCTTCTGTTGTCACATCTAACATTCACTTTGATCCTCCTGCCTCTCTATTATAAGAACCATTGTGATCACATTGTGCCTATCCACATAATCCAGGACAATCTTCCATCTCAAAATTCTTAACTTCACCACATCGGCCTAGTCCCTTTTGCCACGTAAGGTAACATATTTGCAGGTTCCCAGCATTAGATTGTACACATCTTTGGATACCGATGATGGCATTTTTCAGCCTAACACAGATGGTCTAGCCATACAGAACTACTCTCCATTCCCCAGACTTACTCCATTTTTCACATCCGTAGCTCTCTGCTCACCTCATCTCTAACAGTCAAGACTGACACTTCTACTCCCGTCCTCTTAGGGAATGACTCCTGAACCATCCATTCTCTACTCAAGCGTAGCTTCTCCTGTGAAGTCTCCCTCAACTTTCTTCACCCCTCCGAAACCTCAGGGTGGAATTAATATTATACTTCCTTCCCTCCCTGTCAATAACTAGAGTCATAAAGGTTTGTTGAACTGTTAAATGAATGTGGCCCATTATACAGATAGGTATGCCAGGCTTCTAATGACTTGTTTTCTCAGTCATTACCAGCAGTGATGTAGAGCTTGGTAGCAGCCTCGCAAGGGTAATAAGCTACGCTTTCCGCAGCTTAGCTGCCATAAGCTACTTTTCTACAGCTAATATCACTGAGAGGTTTTCCTAGGCCCACGCACGCCACAGGTTCACCTGAAAAAACAGCTCATGTTCAACTAAGCTGCCTGTGCCTTAAGTAAAATCAATCAAGGCATTTGCATGCGTGTGAAAAGTGACTGTGGCTAAGAAACTATCTCACAATTATTGACTTCCCTATAAGAATGACTTTCCTATTAAAGACTCGAATTTCCTATTAAAAATTGGATTCCCCTGGAAACAGCTGAAGAAACCGTACTTGGCATTTGCAGCGTATCCTTCATTGTACTGACCTTGTTACATTTTTAAGTGGAGAGGTGAGATTCCTGGGAACTTCAGTTTTATAAACTGGCTCCCAACTGCAAGCCGTGTCACCCTATTATGAATAATATACACACAGAACATTCGTTTCAGCTTCCAGCACCACTTTCATCATTTTGCCTGGGGCTACAGTTACTTGTAAGTTTGCCTTATCCCCCTCTCCTACATGCTATGATCATTGAAGGCAGATTCTCTCTCTTACTTTTATCACTTGTGCTTAGCAGTTGTCTGACACAGAGTAGAAAATAAATGTCTATTGATATGAATGATGCTTGGAATGTGTTTATAAAGCTAGACTTCAGTGCTCCTCCCGGTAAATAGTAAATACTTCATGGATATCTAATAGGGCTACCATCTTATCCTGCTTTCCCTACTCCTTTCCTGGTTTTAGCCCTGAAAAGTCCATGTCCTGAGAATGCTCTTCCTCTTAGTCTTGGGCAAACTGAGATAGCTGGTCACCCTAGTTTCTAAGTACTCTGCTAGCACAAACTCACAAACTCAAATGCCTTCAGAGACTGCTGGGTAATGACAATGAGAGGTAACCTGGTTTAGGGTAAACTGGAAACTGGCCAGAAGGTATTCGACTATGAACAAAACCTGTCAATGAGCTGAATTAGCTTGATAGCCTGCATTGCATCCTGTGGGATAGCAGTGCCTGGCTAGAGTTAACAGAAGAAGGAGCAGGGATAATTCAACTATGATTTTTTTTTTTACGAAAATCAAAACAATTAATTTTGAGATTACTAAGAATTTAACATCTCAGCCTCCATTTTCTTACATATGAAATTAATGTAATTAATTCTGCATAACTGGATACACAGAATTGTGAGAATTAAATTAGATAAAAAATACAGAATGTTAATAGTTTTTATTTTTTCAAAAATTAATATATGTGGTAGAAGCATTGGATTGCGAATTTGTAACCCAGTTTTACTTCTAGTTTTATAAGCTTAAAGAATTCATTTAATATCTGTGGGTCTCAGGTTTCCCATCAAAAATATAAGCAGGCTTGACAGCTAATTGCTGGGGTGCATTATATTATTAGGATTTGATTACCTGGAGAGTGCTTTTTGGAAGGAAACTTTGTGCTAGGGATTAAGAACTCCGGCTTAGGGATCATAGAGACCCAAGCTCTGATCCTGATTCTGTCATTTGATAGATGCTTAACTGTGAGTAAATTCTTTAACCTCTTCATGACTAACTTTCTTTACCTATAAAAATGGGGATTTTAATTATGCCCACCTCATGTGGTTGTTGACATCAAGAGAACGAAATAAAATAATGTATGTAAAGATATTAACATGGAAAATGCAAATAGATGTTAGCTTATTGTCATTATTAAAATCACCATGACTAATATACACAAATGATCAAAATCTAGTTTTAAAGATGTTGAAAACAGAGTGCTTAACAGTTTGGAATTCTAACCCTTTCCCTCAGTTTCCTAAAGTATGGGCAAAATAAAAGTTTAACACTTTTAAACTAACACGATATTGTAAATCAACTATACTTCAATAAAAACAAAATTTTTTGAAGTTTAACCCTTTTAACTACCATATTATTAGTCCTTTGACACTGTATACAAAGCTCCTGGGTCCAGAAATGAAGTTGTCCTGCAGCTTTCTTTACTCTGGAGCCTCCGTTTCTCCTGTGGTTACAGAAGTTCATTCCCATAGGATATCAGCTCATGTTCTTCTGAGCAGTTTTTCCTTTTCCTTGAAGTATAGTAAAAAGAAAAATTGACTTCCCATGACTATCCTCCACCTGATTTTTTTTCAGGTCCCTTTCTCTCTTCACTTAGAAGCAAGAACATGCAACCTAATTTTGAATTGAAAATCTGAGACTACACATTAATCTCTAAATGCTGCTGTTTTTGCTGGTAATGGAATTAACAGGCATTCAGTTCATTTACTCATGAAACTGCTTCTAATTTTTTAAAAACTTTTTTCCTTCTTCCAGAGCTGATGTTTTAAAACACATTAAAACTGAATTTAATTTGGCTTTTAAAACACCATAAATGGTGTTTGCGTGTGTGTGTGTGTTTGTGTGTATGCGTGTGAGTGCATTAGTGTATATTGGGTATTTCCTACAGGTCTACTTTGAGACAGCACTTTAAGGTTTTTTGGGTTTTTTTTAAAAGACATTTAAGTAGTTCCAGCTGTTTAAGATTCAGAGATGCAGGGATACCTTTCCATTTTAGGTGACCTTCAAATAAAGTTTGCTAATGGATAAAATTTGTCTTCACCATCCACAGGAGTTGTTAACGGACTAGCCATGTGTGTCCTGTGTAATGGACAAATCAGCAACAAATTAAACTGTCTTTATTACTGTGGGCTAATTATGTAGGAACAGAGATGGATTTACTATGCAAATATCTTTGGGCATGTGAAGGCCAGATAACGTTGTACAGACAAAAGTTTCTCAGTACATGGAATAAAGACAATGGGTGGGAGAATGTATTATCACACGATATATGGTAGTCAAGAGTGCCAAGCTCAAAACAACTCTTCCACAGCAATTATTACAATGGTCACATTGAAAATGTCATTTCAGTACAAAGTTGTCCATCAAAACCTTGCACTTGTGAAACAAAAGAACTTAAAATTTGTAGGGAAACACAAAAGACCCCAAATAGCCAAAACAATCTTGAGAAAGAACAGAGGTGGAGGAATCATGCTCCCTGACTTCAGACTATACTACAAAGTGACAGTAATCAAAACAGTATGGTACTGGCACAAAAACAGACACATAGGTCAATGGAACAGGATAGAAAGCCCAGAAATAAACCATGCACTTATGGTCAATTAATATACAATCAAGGAGGCAAGAATATACAATGGAGAAAAGACAGTCTCGTCAATAAGTGCTTCTGGGAAAACTGAACAGCTACATGTAAAAGAATGAAATTAGAACATTCTCTAACACTACATACAAAAATAAACTCAAAATGGATTAAAGACTTAAATGTAAGAGCATATACTATAAAACTCCTAGAGGAAAATGTAGGCAAACACTCTTTGACATAAAAGGCAGCAATATATTTTTGGATCTGTCTCCTAGAGTAATGGAAACAAAAGCAAAAATAAACAAATGGGACCTAATTAAACTTAAAAGCTTTTGCACAGCAAATGAAACCATAAACAAAATGAAAAGACAACCTATGGACTGTGAGAAAATATTTGCAAATGATGTGACCGACAAGGGATTTATCTCCAAAATATACAAACAGCTCATACAACTCAATATCAAAAATACAACCCAATCAAAAAATGGGCAGATGACCTAAATAGACATTTCTCCAAAGAAGACATACAGATGGCCACCAGGCACATAAAAAGATGCTCAACGTCACTAATTATTAGAGAAATGCAAATCAAAACCACAATGAGTTATCACTTCACACCAGTCAGAATGACCATAATCAAAAAGTCTATAAATAATAAATGCTGAAGAGGGTGTGGAGGAAAAGGAACCCTTCTACACTACTGGTGGGAATGTAAATTAGTGCAACCACTATGGAAAACAGTATGGAGTTTCCTTACAAAACTAAAAATAGAGTTACCGTATAATCCAGCAAATACACTCCTGGGCTTATATCCAGAGAATATTCTAATTCAAAAAGATACATGCACTCCAATGTTCAGAGCAGCACTATTTACAATAGCCAAGACATGGAAGCAACCTAAGTGTCCATCGACAGATGAATGGGTAAAGAAGATGTGGTATATATATAAAATGGAATATTACTCAGCCATAAAAAGAATGAAATAATGTCATTTGCAGTAACATGGATGGACCTAGAGATTATCTACTAAGTGAAGTAAGTCAAACAGAGAAAGACAAATATCATATGATATCACTTATATGTGGAATCTAATAAAATGATACAAATGAACTTATTTACAAAACATAAATAGACCCACAGACATAGAATACAAACTTATGGTTAGAAAGGGGAAAGAGGCGGGGAGGGATAAATTAGGAATTTGTGATTAATAGATACACACTACTATATATAGAATAGATAACCAACAAGGACCTACTGTATAGCACAGGGAATTATATTCAATATCTTGTAATAACCTACAATGGAAAAGAATCTGAAAAAGAATACATATATATAAATATATATATATATGTATATATATATAACTGAATCACTTTGCTGTACTCCCAAAACATTATAAATCAACTATACTTCAATAAAAAAATAAAAAAATAAAAAATAAAAAATAAAATCTTTATCACCTAAATCTTAAAAAAAACCTTGCACTTGAAATGATGCTTGATATTATTCATATTAACTGGTTTTTTATTGAATTATTGGCTGTATTTTTATTTAATTTGTAAATTAATTTTGATTTTGCAATCACAAAAAACCTGCAAGCATATAAAGTACTTATCTAGTTTTATATTTATGTGTCTTTATGTAACATAATAAAAATAATTTAAATCAATATTGGACAACCAAAACATTTTTTCTTCTTATGTCTTATAATATCACAGACATTGCCTAAGTTTGAGAAACACTGGTTAAAAGTGTCACTGAAAGAGGTAAAGAGGAAAATGCTTATGGATGAACATAGAACAGAACAGTGAATAAGGATATAGGCTTTAGTATCAGTTGTACTTACATTTCAGTTACAGTTCTACATTAAATAAATCATGGGGCTTTACTTTTCTAAATCTTTGTTTTTCCAAATTAAAATGAGAATGACAACAGGAATTATCTCATGCAGTTGCTATGATGACTCATTGAGATAACCTTTATAAAGAGCTTCACCCTTTGAGAGGCAGGATGGGGGTATAGTGAAGATTGTGAACTATTTAGAGAGACTTCTGGGCTCAGATCATGGCAATACCACTTGCTAAATGTATGGGAAGTTACTTGACCTCCTTGTACCTCAGTTTTCTCATCTGCAAAATGGGAATAAATAATAAGAATGCCAACCTCATGGGGTTGCTATAATAAAAACTGAGTTATCGAGTTGCAAAGCACACAGGGCATGGCAATAGTGAGCACCCCATAGGTGTTTCCTATTACTATTAGCGCAGCGTTTGATGCATAAACCTCGATAAAGTTTAGCTGATTTTAAGGCAGGTGTTAGCTTAGTTTGGGGACCAGACCAAAACCCATTCCACTTGGAGGGATTATGACTATGGTCTTATGAAATGATCATCTGGGCTAGAAAATTAGACATTAAAAGCAATCAAGGCTGAACTAGTGGACAATGGAATATACATGTGGTTGATGAGTAGAAGGGTCCAAAGACACTGAGAAGGTAAAGAGTGGTGCTAAAGTCTGAGGTAACTAGTATAACTTGGAACGGAGAAGACTGTTCCAGCATGAGCTTCAAATTTGTCCATAGTGGGGTCTTCCTGAAGGAGAAGTCACCTCAAGAAAAGAGAATCAAGACAATCAGGTTTTAGAAAGAATCTCTGAGTCTCCGCTTTTCTGGTTGTCCCACTCCAGTTCATAGTGAGACAAGTCAATGCTTTTGGAGAGAAGAGTGCTAGTAGGAACGATTGCAAACAAACAAAAACCTATGTTAGAGAGAACTTTGAAAGTCACTGGAGCATGCCTTGATATTCATGTAGAAAAAGAACTGAAAGCAAGAACAATATATACTTTGGTAACTTGGGGACTTTAGGGGAAAACGATGATGCCCATATCTGGAGGCAGAGGAAGCAGATTTCTTAGAGAAGAACCACAGAAAAAGAGAGAACCAAGTATCATATCCTACCTGATTCAATTTTTTCATGAGTATATCTGAGATGCTACCTTGTGTTTCAGAACACCCTAGAGTAGATTTTCCTGGTGGTTGGCCTTCTGCATTGCAAGGAATTCCAAAGGTCGGATAACTCTCAGGGAGTATTTCCAGCAACTAAACAAGAAGAGTTCAGTGAATAAATAAAGAAACAAATGGGTCTGTTTGGAGAGAGAATGTTACAACCCCCCATCTTCTAGATGAAAAAAGAAGTGCAAACTTTCCAGGTAAACCCTGCAGCTAGAACAGTTTTGCTACCATTTAAAAGCTCTCTTAGTGGCTCTTTATCTGCCTTATCCTCAGAGACAGTGCCAGGGGAAGAGCTATGTTCCTACGTTTTATGAGCAGACTGTAGACTCAATTCTCATATTTGGTTTCTCCAAATCTTGCTGATTTTATTTTCTTTCAGAGCCTTGGGATGATCTTCATTCTATTCCTCTCACTGGACTCTATCTCCTGGAAAAAAATGAGGTTCTGAAACCTGCCACTGACAGAAAGTTAACAGAATTATATTAAACTGAAAGGTACAATTGACTGGGGAATAAATTAGTTTCTGTTCATCACATTAGCGACAGTTACATTCAAATAAGTGTCAGAGCCTGGAATCAGAATATCAAGATCTGGGTTCTTTCTACTCTGAGTGAAAAAATTCTGGCGAGATTGATAGGGATCTTTTGGGGAACTTGACTTTGTTTCTTTTTAATTTTCACTTTTTTTTTTCTTTTTCCCAGAATGTTGGTTTCTGTTCTTATTGAGGGTGTTTTCCAGATAATTTCCTTCCCCTCCCCCTGGCAAATTGCTGTCATGAGTCATAAGCAAATCTCTGAGGAGTAAATGCCAGTGGCTGATGGCTCCACCCTAGTTCATCTCTGACTGACAGATTCCCTTTACTCCCTGTAGACCAGCAAAGGGGAACAATGACTTGGGCCAAACATTCAGAACATTCTGAAAGCATTTCTTTCACTTGGACTCTGGTTAAGCCTGACAAATATGTGGGAACATTACATAGAGACCTGACATGTTTCATGTAGCTCCTTGTGGCAGTTGGCCCGTGGCCGTGGGAGAGGAGAGAAAGCTGGTCAACTGCCCATGAGGAAGTGGGTCCATAAATAGCTGGTTGAACTTCCAGGCTAAGAAGGCACCTTCTCTAAATAACGGCAAAAGTACTAACAAGCATTTACTCATCAAGAGCATTTGCCATTTGTAAGAATCTCCCATGTCCTCGATGTAATTTAATCTTCAAAACAACTCTATGAGGTAAGCAGATCAGGCTTCATGAGCCACTTTACAAAGCACTAAACTCAAGCCTAGGAAGGACTAGCATTTTTTCCCCAAGATTACAGAAATTATAAAAACCAGAAGGATGTCTCAAGCCGAGGTCTTCTTGCTCTAAAGCAGTTGTCTTTTCACTAGTGCAGTGGTTTCCAAAATGTGGTCCCTGGACCAGCAATGTCAGCGTCATTGGGGAACATGTTAGAAATGCAAATGCTGGGCTTCCCTGGTGGCGCAGTGGTTGAGAATCTGCCTGCCAATGCAGGGGACACGGGTTCGAGCCCTGGTCTGGGAAGATCCCACATGCCGCGGAGCAACTGGGCCCGTGAGCCACAACTACTGAGCCTGCGCGTCTGGAGCCTGTGCTCCGCAACAAGAGAGGCTGCGATAGTGAGAGGCCCGCGCACCGCGATGAAGAGTGGCCCCCACTTGCCACAACTAGAGAAAGCCCTCGCACAGAAACGAAGACCCAACACAGCCAAAAATAAATAAATAAATTTTTAAAAGATGCAAATACTCAAGCCCCCTCAAAGACCCACTGAATCAGATTCTGAGGGTGAGCCCAGCAATCTGTCTCAACAAGCTCTCCAAGTGTGTCAGCTGCCCTCTAAAGTTTGAGAACTATGGCGCTCAGACCTGCGTCCTAAATGAGGCTTGAGATTTCTGACTAATCATAGGCTGTACATTTGGAAGGCTGAGGTAAATGTTGGATTTGTCAATTGATCTGACTTCCCTGTTAAAATACCAATATATTAACATTTTATGTAAATAATAAGGTATAAAATAGCTGATCTTTGAAGGATTCAGAATCAAGCGGCAACGTTATGTAATATAGAAAGAACCAATAGATTTGGTTTCAAGTTCAAAATCTGAACTGCAATTTATAGCTGTCTGGAGTGTGTAACTGAGAAGTTCTGGGGTCACACTGGGAAAGAGATCTGTGATGAATTACCAATATCTGCAGAGTCAAGGGAGTGGGGCCCACATATTTGTCACACTTAGTCTAAGGAAAGAGAGTATTAGTTGTGATATTCCGATTTCATCTCAGCCCTTACTTTTCTGGACGAGCATTGACAAACCAACAGTAATGAGTACACTTTGTACTTGTACGTGATCTTCTGATTTGTTCCAAGAGCTTTGTGAGGGGCAGAAGCAGGATTATTATTCTCATTTGACAGATGAGGAAAACTGAGACTAAAAATTGGAGATTTACCCAATGTCTTTTAATCAGTCTGCAGGCGTAACATTCAAATCCTGTTCTGTGTCTTGAGTTCTTTGTACCAAAATTGATGCCTCCTTTCAGTTATATGTTTCAAAGTCCTTATTTGCCAATGGGATTGCAATGCTTTTCCTATTATTTTATAATAACGTACTCATCGAAATATTCTGAAAATTAGAAGTGTCCATAAAATGGACATAAAATCAATACGATTTCACATACCTTTATAATTCAGTATTTTCTGTGTCAACCACGTGAGGCTTGGCAGCAGAGGTGCTAAAGAAAAGTGAATGTTTTGATTAGATTCAAGCAATGATTCTTGAAAGAGGTGATTCTGCCTCCAGGGAGACATTTAGAAACGTCTGGGGAGGGTTTTGGCTGTCACAGCTCTGGCGGAGGAGTTGCTACTGGTACTTAAGGGATGCTGTAAACACTCTACAGGCCACAGAACAGCCTCGACAGCAAAGAATTATCTGACCCAAGATGTCAATCGTTCTGAGGGTTGAGAAACCTGGATTAAAATAAATGAGAAGCACACTCTTTAACCAGAGTTTTATTGTCATTCGATGAATGAGAGATAGTCCGTGCTTCCTCCGTAAACCGAGAAAGATTGCTATGCTCTTTTGCTCCTAAAACATGGTGTTCTCTATTTTCAGTCAGTGATATACTCCCCAGGGCTCCTCATCCTGAGATCGCAACTCCATCACTTAGTGCCTGTGTGACTTGTATCTTAGTCTGCTCGTGGGTCAAATAGGAATAATTGAAGCTACCTCCTGAAGCTATTGTGAAGGTTAAATGACATGTATATAAACCACTTCAAACTCTGGCTCATAGTAAAAGCTTAATAAATGTTAATAGACTTTTCTTAAAACGAAGTTTTGGAATACAGTGCTGTCCCCATACCTCCCTGTGCTCACTGTGGTCTCTCTCCGTGAATATGAGGGTTGGTTATTAACATTCAGTTTTTAAAAGCTAAATATTAATTTTTAAAAATCACGTCATATTAGCACTGAACAATTAACGACATTCAATAAATATCAATGAGTGTTAAATTTGGCAAAATAAATACATTTTAAAATTGCATTTACTTCAAAAGAAAATCTACATGCAGAGCATATTTTCATAATTATCCAATCCTTAGTTCTTTCCCCTGTTAAAAAAAAAAAGAAACTGATAAATTCTCCATGTGGCATTAATAAGGAAGGGAGAGAGGAAAGGAGTTGCCTTTCATGATCAGGAACAAATCATACCTTTTTCCTTTTACAGTTGTCTTCCACTTCGAAAACTAGGAAGAACTGGAGAAAGCCAAGGTATCATTGCCACTTAATCAGACCCCTAAATCTGCTGTTTTTTCCTCACTCTCTCTTTTCTCCTGGTATTCGTCCAGTGGTGTGGCTATGAGATAAATGGGCTGCCCTCCGATCAGACTTGAGATGCGAGTGGCGCCATGGGGGTGGTCTTCTACCCTGACTTAGAATAAGGGTAGATGAGAATGTGCTTTTAAAAATATGGGCTTATATGAATATACATTTACCACTCTTTGATTTGAACATTAAATTCTTTGGGTTTTGATATTATTTCATTATACTCACGACTGACATCTGTTTCAAACATGTTTTCAAACTCTCTCTGTTGATTGGGTAATACTGAGAAAGAGTTCCTAAACTATGTTTTGGCACATTACCCTAATACTTTATCTACGCTATCTGCACTTGAAAGAAGAAAGTGTGTCTCAAATCTGTCTGCCTCAAATGTGTCTGCTGATATTTTAAATAAATATTAGAAAATATTAAGCTTTGGATAGGGATGAAATGGAATGGTGAAGGGAGAAGGAATCACATGCTTCAGAGCAAACGTAATTACTAACCCTGTTTTACAGACCTGAGACCTCGGTCTCTTGATTTCTAACATAAAACTTGTTCTCATTCCTACACACTACTGGTAGTAATGGTAACGGGTCATTTAATGGGTCAATTGATATTCAGACGTTCACATTTTTATTATTGGTTTTGACAAATAAATGTGCCATCAAAACCATTAATGTGGATGTCTACCTGCCTGCCGAGGAGCCAGGAAACACTGATATTTGGGTGAAAAAAAATGCAGAAACTGTACAAGAAATTCACCAACTCTGTCATTTCAGACAAAACAGAATCAGAGATAGAAGATACAGAAAAGACTAGACTGGTCTCATACTTTTATACTTATAGTTATTTGCACATGTGTATAGGTGTGCAAACACACACGTATGTGTAAGTGCTTTACTGGGATTGCTTTATTGGGCTTCCTCATATGCAAAGGATTAGCAGGAATGGAGTTAGTCATCTCCTTGTCGACAAATAATGATTTCTGTTCTTCGGTTCTTTCTCAGATTTTGGTGTCTGAATGTCTGTTTTTTGGAATTTTACACGTGAGAAACTTCAGTAAGGGTGGGGAAGGATCACATTTAGTCAATTTTTAAAGAAGAAAAAATTCTCTCTTCTGCTCTTTTCTTAATCTCCTTCAGGTTTTGCTAGGTTCCTTTTCCTGTAACTTTGGGTGGAGATCAAACAGCCAAATTCTAGTGACAAGGATCAGAAGACCGTCCCTGCCTTTGAGCTGCCCAAGCATCTGGATAATTGTATGAAACATGCTCACTTTTAACCATAAGGCCTCCACAGAAAGCCCTTGGGTGAGAAAACTTTCATCTAACACGTGGACACTCCCTTTCCAGGAAGCTAATGGCTCAGGTTCACATTAGGTAACAGAACCACTCTGCATTATTACACCTGTCAAGGAAAGGAAAGGGCAGGAATAGAGACGCAGAGGTAGAGGACGGACATGTGGACACAGCGGGGAAGGGAGGGTGGGACGAATTGGGAGATTAGGATTGACATACATACACTACCATGTGTAAACTAGATAGCTAGTGGGAACCCGCTATAAAGCACAGGAAGCTCAGCTCGGTGCTCTATGACGACTAGATGGGTGGAATGGGGGGTGGGGGGGAGGGAGATCCAAGAGGGAGGGGATATACGTATACCCATAGCTTATTCACTTTGTTGTACAGCAGAAACTAACACAACAGTGTAAAGCAACCATACTCCAATTAAAAAAAAAAAAGCCAGCAGTTTGTCTGCACTTTACTGATCTTTGTCTGAAGACAGTGATTCTTGACTATTCAAAATCCTGATTTCCTACTCACAGAAACAACTGAAATTTGTCTGGACTATTTAGATGATTGGTTGGAGAGTCTACACACAGTCAGAAGGCAGCAAGAATAAACACCTCCACCTGGACCCACTGTCACTCCCATTAAAATGTATCCAGCATGATCACAACTAAGCATTTTACAAATATTACCTTGCTTAAATGACAACCCTATAAAATAGATAGTATTATTACCCCATTTTATGTATGAGGAAAGTGAGGCTCAAAGCAGTTAAATGACAGGTGACATGTTACTACTGATTATATAACAGAACAGTTCCACCTAATATTGACACCTGAGATTTTCAAAACATCAGACCAACATATTCAACTCCAAGATACATATAAAAAGATGTTGTGTTTTTATAATAAAGATCTCTCTTGCTCTAAAATTTTACTTGATTCATTCGCTTTTGTATTTTACGAATTTCTAATTATGTAACCTCTCGATAACAATATTCTGTCCAAACTAATCCTAATCCCATGTCTAAGTCCCAAACACTAGTCTCTACCTTCCTACCTGTCACTAAACTTTCTCTTTTTTGCTAATACCGCCACCCTAACACATTCCCATACTGGAAATTCTTGACTTATCCTTTTCTTTCAACTAATTATCAGGTCCCATTCTCTCCAATTGTATCTCCCCTGCTTCTACCACCTCGTCAGCATCCAATTATTTCATGCCTGAATTGCAATACCAACACCACTTCTGGCCCATTTGATGCCAACCTGTCTTCCAACTTACCTGTGCTCCATTGGCAGGGCATCTCTTAAATCTAAAACATTAAGTGATCTCTGAAAGTGCTTTGTAAAATCCAAAGGCTAGAAAAGTTTGTTCTGTGTTCTTTTGTGCTATGAGCTTCCTCTGCTCGAAAACCTCTAAAGGTTCCCTAAACTGTCAAGACTCATGCTGATTTATTCTATATTTTTTTTTTAAAAATAACACTTATTAGGCTTTCATTGAAATACAGAAAGTATTCAGAAGACACAAAAATGTCCCATAACATTTTTGACTTTGGGTAAATAAAAGCAATAGGACATAATTGATAATATTTTAGGAACTTGAAATATGGCAACCACTGTTTTAAACGCTTTAGGTGCATTTCTTCTTAATCCTTTTAACAAGCCTAAGAATAAGTACCCTTAGTATTCCTATTTTACAGCTGTGGAAACTGCAGCACAGAGAGATAGTTAACTTATCTTATTTGCACCACCTCAAACTCTGGCTGACTGGTATCAGAGGCTGCACTTTTAAAAACTGTGCTATGTATATGCATAGCTAGAAACGTCAAACTGAACAGAAACGTATAAGGCAGAAAGGAAACATATTCTTTCTTCCCTAGAGCCTCTCTTCTCAAAGGAAATTGCTATTGATAGTTTCTTATATATGCTCCCAGAAAAAAATTATGCCCATTCCAATTTATAAATAACCTCTTATTTCTACACAAAATGAATCATAATATACACTTTTTCTGTGCACTTTAACTTTGTTATGTAATAATACATCTTGTAAATATTTTCAATGCATTATTTATTTTAATAGCCAAAGAGTGCTCCTTTGCATATTCATACCAAAACTTAATAATAAGCCAGCGCTCCAGCAATGGTATATTGAATTCTCTAAGTTTTGCTACCATAAACAAAGTTACAGTGAACATCTTTGAAATTAAAGGCAGTCGTACTTTTTACTGATATATTGGTAGGATAAGTTTAAAACAGTGGAACTAGTGGATCAAACATTATTATACATTTTAGATAGATATTGCCAAATTGCCCTCCCCAAAAAAGGGTATAATTATTTACACTACCAAAACTACTATAAGAGAAAGTCTGTTTTCCATACTCACATGTTAGCACTAGATTTTATCGGATGTTAATTTTACCCTCCTGTGACAGGTTAATTTCTACTGACTTTTAAATTAGGTCTGTTGATGCCAACAGACCTCTATCCTCTCTCTCTCCACTGGCTCCAGTATGACTTCATTTACTGGATTCTTGGGATGGCTCTTGTGATAGGCTGAATAATAACCCCCAAAGATATCTAAGTCCTGATCCTGGGAACCTATGAATGTTACCTTAAATGGCAAAAGAGATTTTGCAGAAGTGATTAATTTAAGGATCTTGAGATGGAAAGATTATCCTGGATTATCCTGGTGGGCCCTAAATGTAATCACAAACATCCTTATATGAGAGAGAAGCAGAGAGAGATTTGACTACACACGTAGGAGATACAATGATGAAGGCAAGAAGCTGGAGTGATGTGTGAAGAATGCATGAGGAATGCAGGGAGCTTCTAGGAGCTGAAGAAAGCAATAAAATGGATTCTCTCCCAGAGCCTCCATCAAGGAGTAGCCCTGCCAACATCTTGACTGTAGCCTGGAGGAACTGATTTCGGATTTCTGACCTCTAGAACTAAGAGAGAATAAATTCTTGCTGTTTGAAGCCACCAAGTTTGTAGTAATTTGTTACAGAAACCATACACATCTAATAAAACCCTTGTTCTTCTTTGAACCAAATAAAATTCTTGAAAATTTAAGTGTTACGCCTTTCTTAGAATCTTTCCTAAATAGAGTAATAAAATTTCAGAAAGTGAGACCTCAAAAAGAGCTACTGATGTTCAAACCCCTTTATTTTACAGATGTGAAAATGGGATCCACCCTTGGTTGTGTGACTCACCCGCGCCCTGCCCAGATTAGGACTTGGACTCCCGACTCCCAGCACAAAGACCTTTTTACTACACTTTTTTGCTTCCAAAGAGCCACTGATCTCCTCATTTCAATTTCATAAAATTTAGTGCCAAATTATGGTAGATTCTCCTCTAGCACAAGAATAAAGTTATATTTTCATTAATTTCAAAATATATTTTAATTTCTCTTGAGAGTTTTTCTTTGACCTACATATTTTCTAGAAGTGTGTTGTTTAATAATCAAGTATTTGGGGATTTCCAGGTCATTTTCTGTGGTTGATATTTAGTTCAATTCCATCATTGTCTGAGAACATATATTATTTAATTTCTATTCTTTTTTATTTGTTAAGGTGTGTGTGTGTTGTTGTGTTTTTTTTTAATAATTATTTATTTATTTTTGGCTGTGTTGGGTCTTCGTTTCTGTGCGAGGGCTTTCTCCAGTTGCGGCGAGCGGGAGCCACTCTTCATCGCGGTGCGCGGGCCTCTCACTATCGCGGCCTCTCTTGCTGCGGAGCACAGGCTCCAGACGCGCAGGCTCAGTAATTGTGGCTCACAGGCCCAGTTGCTCCGCGGCACGTGGGATCTTCCCAGACCAGGGCTCGAACCCGTGTCCCCTGCATTGGCAGGTGGATTCTCAACCCCTGCGCCACCAGGGAAGCCCTGTTAAGGTGTGTTTTATGGCCATGAATGTGGTCTATATTGGTGAATGTTCCATGTGAGCTTGAGAATAATGTGTGTTTTGTTATTGTTGGATGAAGTAGTCTATAGATGTCAACATTATCCACTTGACTGATGATACTGTTGAGTTCTACTATGTCATTACCAATTTTATGCATGCTAGATCTGTCCATTTCTGACAGAATGGATGTTGAAGTCTCCAACTACTATAGTGGATTGATCTATTTTTTTCCTGCCATTCCATCAGTTTTTGCCTAATGTATTTTGACACTGTTTCATTAGGCACATAAACATTAAAGACTGTTATGTCTTCTTGGAGAAGTGATTCCTTTAACACTATGTAATGACCCTCTTTGTCCCTGATGATCTTATTTTCTCTGAAGTTCGTTCTGTCTGAAATTAATATAGCATTTCCCACTTACTTTTGATTAGAGTTAACATGGTATGTTTTTCTCCGTCCTTTTATTTTTAATCTCCATGTATCTTTATATTTAAAGTGAGTTTCTTACAGGCAATATATAGTTGGGTCTTATTTTTTGATCCACTTTGACAATCTCTGTCTTTTAATTGGTGTATTAAACCATTTTGAATAATTATTGACATATTGGATTAATATTTACCATACTTGTTACTGTTTTTTATGTTACCCTTCTTCTTTATTCCTGTTTTTTCTTCCATTCTTTTCTGCCTTCTGTGATTTTAGTTGACCATTTTTTATGATTCCATTTTCTTTCCTTTATTAGCATATCAATTATACTTCTTTTTATATATTTTTAAGTGATTGCCATAGAATTTGCAATACACATTACAACTAATCCAAGTCTGCTTTCAAATAACACTATACAGTTTTAAGGGTAGTACAAGTACTTTATAATATCAAAACCAAATGTCTTCTTCCATTCCTTGGATCATTGCTATCATTTATTTTACTTATACCTGAGCTATAATCATTGAACATATTGCTGTTATAATATTCTGAACAAGATGGGATCTGATAGCTCAAAGAAAAGAAAAATAAAAGTTTCTGTTTTCCCTTCACTTATCGTTTCTCTAGTGTCTTCCTTTCATTATGTAGATCCTAGTTTCTGACCTATATTATATTCTTTCTCTCTTTAAGAATTTCTTTTAACATTTCTCACAAGACAAGTCTGTTGGCAAGAAAGCCCCCAAATTTTTGTTTGTCTCGGAAAGTCTATTTCTCCTTCACTTTGGCTGAGTAATTTCACAGGATGCAGAATTCTAGGTTGGTGGGGCTTTTCTCTCAACACTTAAGTATTTCACTCTACTCTCTTCTTGCTCTCACGGTGTCTTAAAATGTACCTGGAATTTGTTTTCAGCAGGTTTTTAAATTGGGGTCCATGAGATCCCATTTTATTAAGCAAGTCTGTAAGAGCCAAAGACTTACTATACTTTTAGTTGTTTTTTATTATTATTATTATTGGCTGTGACACGTGGCTTGCGGGATCTTAGTTCCCCAACCAAGGATCGAACCAGGGCCTGGCAGTGAAAGCACTGAGTCTTAACCACTGGACCACCAGGGAATTCCTAGTTTATTATTGAATGTGTTAGAAAGCCTATGTGCAATCCTAGAGATTGCCTTAGTCAGTTCAGGCTACTATAACAAAGTATCATACACTAGGTGGCTTATTTCACACCATTCTGGAGGCTAAAAGTCTGAGATCAGGCAGGGTACCAGCACTGTCACGTTCTAACGAGAACTGTCTCCTGGATTGCAGACTGCTGACTGTATTCTTACATGACAGAAAGAGAGCTAGTAAGCTCTCTGCCCTCTTCATTTAAGGCACTAATCCTGCTCATGAGAACTCCACCCTCATGATCTAATGACCATCCAAAGTCCCCACCTTCAAATACCATCACACTGGAATTATGGTTTCAACATATTAATTTTGGGGGAGGGGGCACAAATAGTCCACTGCAGATATGTTAGGGCAATAGGTACCATGACTATGGGAAATTAAGGCAAGGCTACAGTTAAAGTGAGGCATAACTACTTTTTCCTCTATTTTATACTGACTGAATTACTTTTTAAGATTATACAGGGTACAACGTTTAAATTTAGTGGAATCTCCAAGTATAGCTATAATTTCAACCCCAGTACTGATTAAATCTATGAAGCTTTGTTAATTGGTCTATTTTAGCAAATGCTGAAGTTAACTTAGAATCTATGTTGTAGAAGTATAAAAACCAATTTTAATTTTTGCTATAGAAAAATGTTGTTATCTATATAATATAATTATTACATATAATTTGTTTTATATAATCCTTATCATATTTATTTTGGATTTTCAATTGAGTCAAATTATGTCCTTTTGTGGCTCACACTAGCATGTTGGTGGTGGGGATAGTGAGAAGAGAACACATTTGGGGTATGCTCTGGAGAGAAAACCAACAGGATTTGTGAGTCAAGAATATCACAAGGTTTTCAGAGACAGCAGGTGGATAGAGAGAGTCAACCTCAACTGATATGGGAACCACTCAGGAGGAATAGGTTTGGGATGGAGAAAGAGAGTTCAGAGTGAGGCATGGAATAACCTATTGAATGTGGTACTGAATTTTCAGACTTGAACTATTTTGTGCCAAAGGTGGAGAATGTAAGGGACACTAAGGCAGACAGGCAGAAAGGAAGGTGGACAAGCAAAAAAAGTGAGGAAAAAAGGAAAGTAATTGTTTAAAATTTTGTTAGATGATTTGTGAATAAGGTAGAAAAATAAACAAGATCTAAGAAACCATGTGTCTCTAAACCTTAGTTTGAAACTGTATGGTAGCTGATTTTTTAGTCTGTATCACTTTATAATAACAAAGGATATCACAGATCTTGCCCCACAAGATTTACACAACAGCTTCACAGTTTTAGGATCAGTTGATTGCCATAGAATATACTGCGGGAAAGCTGCTATAAAATCATTCCCTTTTTAAATGAATAACAATTTATTAAATGTGTCTATCTGCACTTAAAAATGCATTTTCCATATAGGAGTCTTCTTCCAATCTAGTCACAATATTTGATACACAGTTATATTCATCAACTCCTTCACTATCTCTACTCAGACTTACATGTTTTTAATCGACATTCCACAGACTGGGATGTAGGTCCAAAACAGGTTCTAAAATGAAAAGTGTTCCAGAGAAAATTAATTAAGAATTAGCCAAAGCAAACAATCATTCTGTGCAGCTGACCAAAATCAACAGCTGTAAGGAAAGAGTGCGCAGCTAGATAAGTTTTAGCAACCTCTTTCTGCCTTCAAAAGACAAGTTGCCACCTACTTTAGCTGAAAGATTTATTTACCATTGTGAAATACAATGCCTCAACAGCAACCCTGTAGGCCAAGTTTTGGTTGAGATCTTAGGACCTGTCTTTTGCAGTGGATAAGCAGGGGGAAATTTTAATTGTCTTCTGCAATTGTCTAGGATCTTGATTTTGCAATGGAAAAGCAGGGGGAAATTATAAAAGATGTGGTGACAGGGCCAGATATGGGATTTAACTGTATCCTCATTCTATTGCTTCTCTAGAAGACTTCTCTGTTCCAGACAAGTTCACTGGGCTGTTATCATCTGCACATAATGCAGCAAGTCATACCTCCGTGCTCTTCCTTTCATATCCTCCCAGCTTTGTGTTCATCTCCTTCAGAAAAGCTTTCCTTGTCAATTTATCTCTTCCCATTAAAATTCAACATTTTCCCAGGGACTTCCCTGGTGGTCCAGTGGTTAAGACGCCACCCTTCCAATTCAGGGGGCGTGGGTTCGATCCCTGGTTAGGGAACTAAGATCCCATATGCATGGCCAAGAAATTTAAAAAAAAAATTCTCAGTACACTTTTCTAAAACCCTTTCTATTGGCCCAAACTGTACTAGAAAAAAAGGGATAAAAAATGAATAGGACATTGTCCCAATACTCAAAGCCCAGTGGGCACACAAAGGAGACAGTGTTCCTTTCTACCTGGAACACTGAGATTTAAAAAAGGCTTCATGCCGGAGGTGATGCTTAGGTTTAGTAGATACTTAGATAGTAGATATTTACCAAGTGAATAAAACAAGAGAGGCGACTAGAGCTAACATTTCCAAACACGATAACTCAGCAACTTAGGGCCTAACCCATAAGCAAAGGGGGAACCATTTAAAGGCTTAGAGTAAAGGAATCATACACTAGGATTTGGTGTTCAAAAATACCACTCTGAAGCAGTGTAGTGGGTGACCTGGAGAGAGTCAAGACTGCTGGTAAGGAGAGTTAAGAGATAATTACCATGTTTCAGGGGGTAATAAATGCCAGTGCTGAGGCAGTCATTCTGGAAAGAGGTAAGAGAATGCTAAGAAGTGCTTAGCCTCCAGCTAGATGTTAGAACTAAAATTGAGACTTATTTGAAATGACTCCTGTTTTTTTTTTTTTTAAACATCTTTATTGAAGTATAATTGCTTTACAATGGTGTGTTAGCTTCTGCTTTATAACAGTGAATCAGTTATACATATACATATGTTCCCATATCTCTTCCCTCTTGCATCTCCCTCCCTCCCACCCTCCCCATCCCACCCCTCTAGGTGGTCACAAAGCACCGAGCCGATCTCCCTGTGCTATGCGGCTGCTTCCCACTAGCTATCTATTTTACATTTGGTAGTGTATATATGTCCATGACACTCTCTCACCCTATGACTCCTGTTTTGAGTGAATGGATAAATGGTTATGGGAGCTCAGGAGATAATACACACTTCACAGGAAAGATATGAGTTCATGTTGGGATAAATACTTTAAAAATCTATATTGAGTGCCTACTGCAGGCCAGACACTCGTCTGAGCAATAGGTGTCTGCTCCGTGAAAGCTGGGGCTCCGTGAGAAACGGAACTGCTAATAAATACATAACAGGATCGTGCTCAACAGTGAAATCCTCACGGTCGTCCCATCCCTGTGGAAATGCTCAGCAAGCGTGCGTCTGTGTAGGGCAGCCAGCGAGTCATGAGTAAGGCCTTGGCCAGAGTTACATGTCTATGAGTCAGCATCGGTTCGTAAGTGGCCATTGGTGTGATTGAAGTGAATGAGAATTCCCAGGAAAGAGACAGAGTGAGAGCACAGAGGTCTGGGGAGCAGCAACATGTGAACAACTGCTAATAATATACTGTGGAAATGTCAGCATTTATGCAGAGCCATGCAGAAATTGCTATGGAGATGATGAGAAAAGAGTTACTGACTGAGCCTTCATTAGTCAGTGGAGTTTTTAGCAGAGAGGAAGTGGCACAGATGAGCAGAATTCTTCTGGGCATTCATGAAGGTAAAGAGAATTCTGGCAGAAGGATCCACATGCCAAAGGAGCTAGAGGGCGTCATAGAGAAAGGGGCAGTGGGGAGGGACACGGAGGTGCTTCAGGATGGTAGGCATATATGGTGTAGGAGTGACCATGTGGCAGGAGATGGAGCTGAAATCACAGGAGAACCAACTAGAGCCCGGTCAGACCCACGTCTACAAGCCTCTCTGCATAAACATCACTTAAGCGCTGTGCTTTGTCCTTTGTGCTAATGCTTCTTTGTGTTTGTTACCTGTCTTTATGCTTTTTCCTTTGTCTTTTTTTTTTTTCAATCTTGCCTTTCTGGTTATTTTAATGGGTCTTTTTGAGCAGAGATCTTTGCTTCCTTTTTTATTCCTCATTCCCTTTTCCCTCATGCCTTACATCATTCTCTTCCTCAGTTTGATTTCAGAGGCTTATTTTAAAAAATAATTTAAAGGTAATATTATTTCTCAGATTTGAAGAGACTCATAGACTTGGCATTCCTATCACAAATGCCCAAAGTTGAGTAGATGATTTTTGTGGGATTTGGGGTGTGATTCATTTAGATAAAGAACAATTTTTTTGGCTAAGCAGTCAAACAGGAAAATTTTTGATGGTCAGAAGCCTTAGCTTTAACTTATATTTTCTAACTCAGGACAAGATGAATAGCAAATGTAGAGATGTAATGAAAGGCAGTGACATTTAAGAGTTGAATTTGGTTAGCAATCTGATCCAGAATTACAAGTGTGTGTGTGTGTGTGTGTGTGTGTGTGCACGCGCGCCTGTGAGACATGTATGTGTGTGTATTTCATTACAAGACTGACATGTTCAGAGGGTGATACAGACAGGAACCCCACCTCCACAGAAATAGAGAGCAAAGTTTTCACATTTAAACCTCTAATCGTTACCCCAAAAAAGGCTGGGAGAGGCTGGTAAGTTTTACTTCATAAAGCAATTATCATAACTTTGGCACAGACAGTTCAGAAACAATGTAAAACACAGCCATGGAGCTGGAATTGTTAGTATTACCTACAAAGACATCTTCACGCTTTACCAGTGTCAACAGCAGCTACAGTTTCCTAATAATGCTCTACTTCGGATCTTCATCAAACCCTTCCCCCTTCATCACCATGCCTTGCCATTTCCTCATACATGGAAAAAGAGACACTGGTAAATTTTCACAATTTTGTAGTTTCGTGCCAATATTTCAATTCCTCCACCATCCTGCTAAACAGAATGTCACCCCTGCTGAGTAGCTGAATACCCCCTCCCTGTTGTCTACTCTTTTCTACTTTTCTTTCCATAAATGTCTTAATATTTCATTATTCAGGAAACTATCTAGTTCAAGGCAACATTTTACAGATAAGGAAATTGAGACCCAAACAGAAGAAAGGAATGACTCAAAGTCACAGAGCCAGTTTGTAGCAGAACTGGATAGAAGAAAGTAGCCTCATTCGAGGGCATTTCTCTTTCTGTTGCTTCATTCCTTCTCCAGCAAGAGAAAGAATTCAGAGCTCTATGTGACACTGTTTGCAAATAAGACTAGTTTACATATCCTTTTGTGGATATTGTCTTTTCTTTGCAGCCCCATCCTTTCATACTTCCTCTTTTTTCTTCCCATTTAAAATTACTGCATCAATAATTCTAAGGTTATGAATATTTCAGAGAGCCCAGATAATTAAGATTCAAGTTGGGTAGGCAGATGTGGGGTGGTAAATATAGGAGGGGGTTGTGAAGAGGAAAGAGATTTGAACATGCCAACTTTCCCACCTGGAAGTTGTTATTACAGATGAGAAGATTCTCCTCTGAGGCAGAAAGTGGCCTGGGAATGGGGGAGGGAGAAGAGGGGAAAAGATGTCAGATTATTAGTGATTTCAGTTTTCTTTTCCAGGGACGTTTGCACTTAGAAAAGGTTAGTAGTTAGTAGGGCACACACAGAATCTTTTTCCTTTACTCTGGTGTAAAACAAGCCAAAGACAGGTACATGAAAGTGTACTGATCAGTGCTTGTCTTCTGTTGGCTCTGCCAACTCCCTCTGGACACTTTCCCCTTTGCAACTGAGAAAGATGCCAAATGTATGTTTCCCTGAATGCTAAAGAGGAGCAATTTGTACAATGTCTCTCTTATGTTAAAACTATCCGCTCTGTGCCATGAACAGTAAGGAGAAAATGTCCTGGAAATTAGTGGCAGGCTGCAGGAGGATGACATATCTCCTGGGACCTCTTCCTTACTATGGAGAAATTGCAAGAACTCTGCAATAGACAAGAAACCTATTACTGCAATTCTACCATTGCAGCTTTACAGCATCATTGCTGAGGCGATGGTTTGGGATGACTATCTCCACAGAATAAGAAGACCTTCTGTTCCAATCTCCCCTGCGGACCTTCCCCGCATCATCATTCCCCTGCGATGTTATCTTGCTGAATTTAGCGTACCTCAAAGAGTTCCAGGGACAGGAAATTCACTCCACACTGAAGCAGTTCACAACACTTAGTGACATTTTTGAATGTTAAAAGTTCTCCTGTAGAGGTTTAGCCAAAATCCTCTCTGTAGATTCTACTCGCTGTTCTTTCTTCTTCATAGGGACATTTCTTTTCTGGAATTTGGAGCCCCTGTGTTAAGGAATGAGAAATATGGAAGATCTGCTATGACGTACGTTTTTTTAAATTGTAAGTAAACCCTCAAACAATAATAAAAGTGAGAACAGTATTTAACTTTCTTTGAAAGTCATTTAATCATGTCATCTGAAGGTCATATATTACAAAGCTCCGTAATAAACAAAAAAAATTTTTTTGGAAATTCTCATCTTTCCAAGAGGCTTCCTGAATTCTAAATATCTGGTGTATGGCTTCTCACTTAAAATTTTAAAGGAGAATGAAGATCCTTCTTCCTCCAGAGCATATTCTTTTTTACCCCCTGTGCCTACCACCCATCCCTATAAAGATGTATAGTCCTAGTAATTTAGGGGTTATGAAACTGTTGCCAGAATGCTATATCTCTTCCTTGCCTGGTTCCACAGGCTATTTGCACCAAATAAATAAGGCAGCTATTTTTAATTTTTAAAAGCAGCTTTATTGACATACAATAATTTGCACAAAGTTAAAGTGTACAATTTGATAAATTTTGACATGCATACATCCATGAAACCATCACCATAATCAAGACAGTTTCCTCATGTCCCTTTGTACTCCCTCCTTCCTGATCACCACTCTCTGCCTTTGGCAACCACTGATCTGCCTTTGTCACTATATATTGGTTTTCATTTTGTAGAATTCTACATAAATGAAATCATACTATATGCACTCTTTTTTTTTTTTTTTTAGGGGTGGAGGTTCTGGCTTCTTTAATTCAAAATGAATGTTTTAAGATTCATCCATGTTGTTGCTTGTAGCAATAGTTTATTCCTTTTTATTGCTAAGTAGTATTGTATTGGGTGAATATATCATTCACCTTTTAGTGAACACTTGGGTTGTTTCCACTTTGGGGCTATTACAGGTAAAGCTGCAATGAATATTTTGGTACAATCTTTGTATGGACATATATTTTCATTTCTCCCTGGTAAATATCTAAGCATGGAATGACTAAGTAATATTGTAGTGTTATTACTCAATGACTGAATATCAATGAAGCTAAATCACACAATCAAGTTCAGTAGTAGCTCCACAATGCTCCATTGACTAAATTTTATGAGGCACTTAATGAAAAATTGTTGAATAAAAAAATCAATTCACTTTTTCCAGACAACTTGCATCTCCTCTTCTTTATTCCAATCAAAAACTCAATCAAGTATGCATAACTGTTTATAAAGGAGACTCAAAGAAGTTAAGAACTTTCCCTTCCAACACAAAGCTTGTCAATTGCAAAGGTGAGCCTCAAAGCCACTTTAATATTTCTCTAGAACCTATACCTCTTTCTCTCTCTGCCTCTTCCTATCCCCCTCTCTCCCTACCCACCTCTTTCCCTCTCAGCATGCTTTTTATGCTTCAGTGAGGTTTATGGAGGTGAGATTTTAGTCAGCCTTCAATAGGTGGGTGATATTCAAATAAGAGCAAAGAAGAAATGTCGAACGTGTGGAAATAGGAAATCACGAGATGTGTTTGGGAGACTCTAAAGAGATTAGCCTGAAAAACAGTGAAGATTTATATAGGGAAGTAGTGGACATTAAGGTGGGATCAGTAACCCAGCTGTAAGAGTTGCCACTTTTTCCTCTGAGAACAGCTATTGATTTCTGAGAAAGAATAGGATATGATGAATTGAAGTAATCAAGTCAATAGTCTTGCTTGATAGAGGCAGGTTGATTGGTTAACTATCCACTGAAATATCCTGATTATGTGGCAGTGAGAATTGGAAAATGAAGATGGCAAAAAGAGTGGAAAGGAAGGTGCTGATGTAAAAAACACTCGAAGGAGAAATGGCTCACATTTTGTAACTAATTAGGTACAATTAATTCTTTACTTTTTCTCTCATAACTTGCTCCTCTCTTGTGTGGAATGAACCCTGTTTAGTCCAAGGTTTAACCAGGGAAAGCCCATCAGCATAATTTTCTCAGTTAAATAAAGAGAAAGCATTGGCTTACTTGTTTATCTTCATTAGTAGATTATTATTGTTAGCATAAAAGGATCTTTTCTGATGATTACAGCCTGGTATTTTTCTTTGGGTCATCCAAATAGAGATGTAAATATAGGATGGTTGAAAGATGAAACTGAACGTAAGCAACCTCAAACAATTCCCTGCAAGATGCTGCTAAAAAATTCTCAGATTGATGTCTTAACAGTTTCTTCTTTGCTCCTCAAAGAACTACTCACCAAATTTCAGTTATTTGAGAATCATCCATTGTTTGGTAGCAGTTATTTGAAGTTTAGCAACGTGAGGTTCATGTTTAAAGTGTGTGGTTCATGTTTAGCCTCCTTGGATTTTGGATGAAAAGGAGGATGTCAGAAAACACTATTGTGTAAACAATCAAAACCCAGACTTTAAGGAAAAGATTACAAAACTGAAAGGGCTGTCAAGCTAGGAAAGTCTTAAGAAGCAGCTCTGGATAATGGTTTATAACATTATCTTTCCCTAAGGACCCAAGAAATGGAAAATATATTAGTTTTTCTATGAGTTGCATTTGGCAAAACACCATAAATGCACTTCATTAAAAATATCTTGATGCCTCAAATTCACAGGCTGGGATATGTAATACATATGTTTAGGGGATAATGAGGCCTTCTTTATGTGGGAATGATCCCTGGGAGACACCATGAGAAAGATACTCACAGAAACAGACTTTCCTGATTCCTTACATGGGCCTCAAAAATCCAATGAAAGAGTCATTCAACTGCCATGATGTTGGTTTCTGTTTGCTACTTTCTTCCCTCCTCTATCCTCATTTCCCCTCTTTAAGTGAAGGGAAACATCTGTATCAGCCTGGAATTATGTAGTCATAGGTGTACGTGGTTTCCATACCCCGGTACGATCTTTGAGGCTGTAGCTCTGGGTCTGTGCCACAGGTGGAATGAGTATGGTCTGAAGAGAGCCTGGGTGGGGAAAGAATAATCACTGAGCAGCTTTCAGGTCAGAGACCATGAGTTAAATGTTGTTACACAATCAAGCTCTTATTTTCACAGCAAACCTAGGAAAAGGGCACAGTGGGACTTGTCAAAGCTCTCCCAGCTGACAAGTGGAAGAATTGAAGTTTGGAGCAAGCGGATTGGTTCCCTGTAGCAGAAGCTATTGGTACCCATCTGTATCCCCTCTTGTGTGAGCAAGCCAGCTACTGCCCTGTCTGAGAACTTTCCATGGCAGCACCCGGGTAAGCTAGGAGTCCTAGAGGGCACCCTCCCCCCACACACAAAGCGGACAGCTGATGATGGACGATGGCAGGCAGTGTATATATACTCTAACTCCAATATCTTCTGGGTGGGAAATCTCTGAGGCTCATATATTACTGACCCTCAGAGGCCTCCAGTGGGATAAAACTCCTGCTATTTATGCTGGTAACTGGCTTCCTGAACACTTTATCAACTGACTTCCTTGTCTTTTTTCCCCACCTCACCATGAGTATATTTCTTGCAATCACCTCTCACAGAAATTGCTTGAGGCATGGTACCTTTCTGGGGAAACCCAAACTAGAAAACACTTCAAAGCTGAACTTATTTTCAAAGGCATGTGGAAGGTAACCTGTTAGACATGTTTACGTGTGTTGCCCTGCAGTGCCCTTTCTTCATCTTTCTTCCTCCTTCTGGACTTCTCGGTCTCCTTTCTTCAGGTGCCCCCTTCCTCTTTTTGCTCCTTCATTAACCATACCCTGACTTTTCTCAGCGAGGTATTGGGGAGTTTCTAATCCCATCAAAGCAACTCAACCTCAGACATGAATGATTGACAGCTTTTCACTCTGTCCAATAAATTTGTATTTCAAAATCACCTGTCTTTTATCCAAATGAATCTCTAATGAGTGCTGGATCAGGCATTCAATAGAAATGAAGAACTTCAGGCTTTGGGGTATACAGCAGTCAAAGAAACTGAAGGAAAAGGTGGGAATGACTTCAAGAAGCTGGGCAAGACGTGACTAGGGACATAACATGAGCTGGGCTTTGCAAGACAAATAGGACTGAAACAGGTTGCAAAGAGAAGGCAGGGTGTTTATGAGAAGGACTCTATTTTCTTTTAAAGAGTTTTGAAGATAGCACAGAGAGTTCTGGAAAGCCCTTCACCCAGCTTCCTCCGATGTCACTATCTTGTATTTCTACAGTACATTTACCAAAACTAAGAAATTAATAATGGCATAATACCCTTAACTAAACTATAGACTATTCAGATTTCAACAGTTTTTTCCAATAATTTCTTTGCATCTATTCCAGGATACAACCCAGGACACCACGTTGCATTTAATCATCGTGTCTCCTGAGTCCACTTCCAGCTATGGCAACTATTCTATCTTTTAGGAAGACCATTTAACTTTCACAGTCCAAGCTATTATAGGTAGTTACATATTATGAAACCCATTTTATAGATAAGAAAACTGGGGTTTAGAAATAAGAAGTAATTGTTGAGGGTCACACATCGCTAGAACTAGGACTAACCCATGTCTGACTGCTCAACCATGCTACATTTCTATATTTTCTTCTTTATATTTTCACTCTTTCCCAACCCCTCTGTTCTCTCATGTCTCTCCTGATCTTTTCCTCTGTATGCTCATTTTCTCCCCCTCTAGGGCTTTCCCTACTATGTGTAAGACAGGAAGGTGAGGCAGAAGATGAAATAACATCTTCCAGTTTATCACCTCTATGACTTAGCATAAGGCCAGTCTTATCTAGTCTCAGACTGGACCAGCATAAACCCTGGAAAAAAAAGACTGTTGGAAGTGGGGAGGAGCTTTATTTTTTATTGCAGCTAAAAGAATGACATTTTTCTCAGGCCAGTGGAGACCTCAGGCCAGATGACTTTTAATCATGAAGAGTTTTCTTTCACCATTGATCGCATATCTCCTTTTTCCCTCATGCTCTTGTGCTTTTATTAATTTTGGCCCAGAGTTTTCTTTCTCAAGGTGGTTAAAAACCAAGGAATTGCTGCTCCCCACCTGGAGTGTTAGACTGTAACAATGTCCTGGAGGAGGATGGCACGTTTCCAAGATGACGATAGGCAGCCAAGGCATTAAAAGGCTTTGTATCATGGGAGGATATAAATCATGCTTCACACCTGGCCCTGTCTGTTTATTAGGCGTTATTTGCAAAGCACTCTGCTTACCCCAGCATTCTGTAGTTAATAGCACTTTCCTTCCTGGAACAAATTTCCCCTAAAGCTGACATTGTAGAGGGTTACCATGAGTTTTATTTATGAATGGAGCCCAGAGACAGAGCCTGATCCGAGGGACAAATGCTGAAAAGGCTATTAGCACAATACTAGATGAACTTCGGGACCTCCACCCAGCACACCTCCAAAGAACACTTGTTAGAAGCTACAGGGAGTCTATGCAACTGGAAAGCAGGCACTATCTCAGCATGGGGTAGAGATGACATCATTTTTTGTGCCTGAGTCTTCTTCTTCCTCTTTTCCATGCTCTCCTCCCCAGACTGTGATAGACCAGATGCTGATAGAACAATAGGAGAGGTAGACTCTCAAAGAGGATTATAAAGTATGTGAGGGGAGGGAGGTAAGCGTGAGCTGGGGAAAAGTGGTGATGAGAAGAAGCAGACCATCCATTGAGAATTAGCCCTTAGAACAAATCCAGCTAAATCCCTTCATTGAGAGAAGAGAAAACTGAGGTCCTCAGGGGGCACTGACTTGTACAAAGGCAACCACTCACCAGGAGCAGGGTCAGAACTAGAACCAAGGTCGTTCTGCAGAATTGATTGCTCCCTTCTAGAAATTGTGTTACTTTCATATTCAAGAGGTCAAGTCTAATTCCAGCTCAGTCCAGTGAGATCTAAAATTGGGCACTTACCAGAATCTAGCAGATAAGTATGGCATGAGATTGGGCATTTTTAATAATATTAGTACCTTATATTCTTCACAAGTTAAGGCATGCATTTGTATCCTTATGTAGAAGAAAGGTTAAATGTTTTACCCGTGGTTATACCAATAGTTAATATGACCAGGTCTTGTGAATCGAAGCAAAGTGCTTATATCACTAAACTATAGTCTCACTAATGTACCATTAGTGTATTATTACCTACAAGCTCCACGAGGGAAATAAGGATGTCTGTTTGGGTCAGTGTTGTTTCTCTAATGTCAAGAACTATTATTGTAGCCTCCCATAGCACTGTTCTTTGTAGATCACATCATAGTACCACTTCCACATGGTTTGTGTGCCTATTTAACCAATGTTTAACTCCCTCAGTACATGTTGTGTCTTGAGTCCATGGATTAAATTTTTTTCTTCTCTGTATTTCTGGCTCATAGCAGTAGGCTTGCTCCATTGTATGCACACAATGTAATTTGGTGACATGGTACTATCAAAAAAAAAATTAAATTTCAAGACAGAAGGCCTATGTTTTAAATCCAGCTTTAACAATAATTATAAGTTCTTGGGCCAGAAAGTATCTCAAGGTTCAGTTTTTTCATCTGTAAAATCACAATAGCAACAGCCAGTAAACAAATATTTTCCAGCACCAATTTCTGCGGATTTCTGTGGCCCAGGTCTTACGTTATGAGCTAGAGACACTGCTTCAAAAAAACAGAACCTACCCTTAGACTCAAGGAACTTATTCTTCCCAAAACCTTCCCTTTTTTTGCAGGTTGGTTGTGAAGACCAAATGAGCTCATCCGTTATTATTCATTTAAAAAAATATTGAATGAGCACTCACTATGTCCTGGGCATTGTTCTATGCACTGGGGATATATAGTAAGGAACACAACCCAGTCTCTTTTCTCAGGGGACTTTTACATTTTAATGGGAGAGGCAAGAAAGCCAGCAAGTAAATAAATAAGTAAACTAGAAAACAAATTGTAGTAGATTAAATATGGCCACAATTCATTGCCACTCCTCCCTTCAAGAGGTGGGATTGCTTTCTCACCCCTTGTGACTTGTTAATATCATACAGCATGAGTTCTGTCGGAGTTTGAGAGCCTTGACCTCAAGGAGCCTCACCCCTTCCATCTCACTCTCTTGGAACAGTGCCCTGAGTCAGCCATAAACCTCCTGGAGGATGGGGGGCCACATGGAGGAGAACTGATCTACCTACCTGACAGCCAGCATCAAATGCCGGACATGTTAGTGAGGCCATCTTCAGTGGACACCCCCAAATCAGTGTAGCTGCTTGAATGAGCACAGGCAAACCAACAAAATCAAGAGAAACAACAAATCTTTGTTGCTCTAAGTCACTAATTTTGGAGTGGTCTGTTATGTAGCAAGAGTTAACTACATAACAAAACAGAGTGAGGATCCCTGGGAGTCCCAGGAAAAGTGAGGGAGGTTTGCTATTTTACACAGATGGTTAGATGAGTCCCACAGAGAAGAGCTTTCTGGGGGCGGGGGGGAGGGATAAACTGGGAGACGAGGATTGACATATACACACTACTATATATAAAATAGATAACTAACAAGGACCTACTGTATAGCACAGGGAGCTCTACTCAGTACTCTGTAATGGTCTATATGGGAAAAGTATCAAAAACGAGTGGATATATGTATATGTATAACAGATTCACTTTGCTGTACCCCTGAAACTAACAAAAACATTGGAAATCAAATATACTCCGATAAATTTTTTTTTTAAAAAAAAGAAGAGCTTTCTGAGCAAAGGGAAAGACAGAGGCGAGAGCTTGGGTACACGAGAGATGAACGGCAAGGATGCCCATGTGTCTGTGATAAAGGGAGAGAGTAATAATGTCAGATTGGTCCAGAGAGTGGGGTCCAGAATGTGAAGGACCCTGCAGACCATTGGAAGGACTTTGACATTTATCTGACTTTTTTGTGTATCTCAGTCTCAAACCTATAGAAAAACCACATGAGGTAAGAAAGACCCAGAGCCAGAATTACCCAATAATTCCCTGTCTTTCATATTATTCTGTAGTGGTGTGACTGTATGTTGGTTATTCAGGGGAGGGTTTTTTTGCATCTCAAATTATCAAATATTTTGTTTTCATTAGCTCCACAGTGCATTTGGCTTAATGTTCCACCCTTGATTTAAAAAGTAAATCAATAAATAAAGCCTTGTAATTGAAGGGCATTTGGCTCATGTGCATGTTTTTCATTTGCACTGAGATAATTCAAGGAGGGCTTCTTAATAATCAGTTATAGCCAAAAAATTTTGACTTCTGTATTTTTTTAGGAAAAGAAGTGGTGTCTCTTATTCAAGCAAATGATCTAAAAGTTCTTTCCTTAAACTTGCGTGTGTGACTTTTGTGTGGGCTCTCCATTTTGTGGACAAATAGTCCTGTCCACAAAGGGCAATGTGAAATTAAACAAACCATGTGAATATGTGAAACACCCTTCAGGAAACCTGATAATATAATTCTATCTCTAAGGAATTAGAGGCAGACAAATGGAATCATATAAACATTCTCGGAAGATGAGTAAAGGAGATGTTTCCATTTCCACCCTTGGTGACAATGCCCAAATTAAACTGAAGCTGTGTCAAAATATTCCAGGAAAGCTATGAATAAATATTTCAGGGCCCATTTTTCCCCTGACTTGTATTAAGTACGCTAGCCCTTTAGTGAGGACATTTATTTAACCAAATTTTGACTACCAAGTCAAAATAAGGAGGATTTCAATGAAGTTGTGGTGGACGCTTCCTAATAATAAGCAAGAAATTCAGTTTCTGATTCCAGTTTAAGAGGTTTGATGTTTATCATTTAGGGCAGTGCTAAAACAATTATAATGTTAAAATTAGCTTGTTTATCCTTTGCTAAGTGACCAGACAGCTTCCATGAATGGAATCATCAGACTCTAAACTAAGGTGAACCTCAAGTCTTCAAAATTGAGACACAACTATAGGATGATAAAGCCTGTTGAAGCATCCCCGCCCCCACTCTCCATCCATCATCAACAGAGAGTTATTCCTATAGATTCCTAAATCCTCAATTAACCTAACCATTAAGCCCAAGGTCAACTTGGTATCTAAAATAAATATATTCCTTCTTTTTTAAAAAAATATAAGTTACTTCCAAAAAGATACTTGAAATCAATGACTTCAAGTGACTTGAGCTGGATTCTATTTGACTTGTCAGTAGTTTTTCTAGAATATTTTTAGCTTGATCATTTTTATTACATTAAAAGATAACTATCATTTGAGCATAAACAGGGAATCAAAAATAATTTCTGCTGTTCCTTTATATATTTTCCCCCAGAAGGCACTGTGAGAAGGATATAAATTCTTTAGACTCCAAGTATATCAATCACAGAGGAGAACTTTCCTCTTCCTACTATAATTTCTCTGCTCTAGTCATTTATATGAACAGACACAATGACAGCAAAATTGAAGGTCAAAACAATTTTAATGAGAACTTCCTACTTTTAACAAAAGAATATCCGATTTAATGCTAGGGTTTTATTAATTGTTTATATAAATTGGCATAAGCTAATCTCAGCTAACATGTCAATTAATTAATTCTATCAGTCAACACAAGCTAGGCACTGAAAATATACAGAGGAAGATAACATAGTCCTTGGCCTGGTGGAATTATAATCAGATATGTTAAGACACAGGTTAAAAAAAAATGAAATTTTGGAGTCACATGAGAAATGAGAAAGTAAAGGACAGAATTCTGAGGAAGCATTATTTATGAAGAAACTAGTGATAGGGTCATTCTCAGTTGGAGACTTTAAGGAAATTCCTCTGTTTATCCCCACTGTGGCCACTTAACACTGTACAATGGTGAAGAGTCTGGGCTAGAATTCAGAAACCCTGGACAATAGCCTTGGCTGCACTGGGAACTGGCTCTTTGTCCTTGAGAAAAGTGGCTTGCTTTGCTTTACCACCTTTTCAAGTTGCTATGGAGGCCAAGTAAGCAACACAGTTTGAAGGCACAGCTCTTTTTCATTTTTGTTTCACTCTAGTCTCTCACTTCTTATTTTTCTGTGGGTGTGATTTTTATACTAGTTCTCTCACTGTGGATCAGGGCAAGAGTAGCTGTACTAGATCCCTACCTCCTTCCTTAGATTCCTAGGCTCACAATTAGCACCCTGTACATCCTCCATCAGATCTGTTGCCACACGTGACCACTATTGCTTATTCAAATGGTTGTTTTCATTGCTGGACGGTAAGTTCAGTCAAGGAATGAAATCATGTCTATCTTTATCCTTAGTGCCTGTTCCATAGTAGACACCACAAAAGAATGTGTTGGCTGCCTGGTGGAATGGATAAATGGAATGAATGACAGAAGATATTTTAAGGGTAATCACTGTTGGATACTGACTGTTCTCTGAGGGAAACCACCTATGCTGTGGCAGGAGACAGCCCCTCATTCTTTTCTGAGGCACTTTAGGTTTAAGTGGCTGATTGGGGCTGGGGAAAGTGTGAAGGTCCAGGAGAGAAAGAAACAGTCGATCATTTCTGTGCCAAGTACTGCATTCATAATTATGTGCAACCTTTACAGAAACCCAAGAGCTAGGTATTAGCTCATTTTTATGGATGAGAAAATTCAGGATCTGGGAAATTAAGTAATTTGCACAAACTCGCATAACAACAATCTACAAGGTTTGACACAAGGGCTGTGCTCTACACTCCCATTTCCCAAACTTTGCAACTATAAGACTCTAGTGGCCATTGTTTAAAAGACAACTGATGCTTAAATGCAGTATCATTTATCCCTTTTCCCGGGCCATAAAGGGGCCATAATGCATGCAATTATGTTGTAGCAGGTGTGGTTGATTTCCTCCCTAAAGCAACTTATATATAATTTTTCTCTCTTATCTCTTTCTCTGTCTAGAATACAGCTAGAATAGCTGACTAATAAAACATTAAAGGCTGTGAGAATCCCTACAGAAATTGAATCTACTTAGCTTTGTTTAACCTGTGATTTCCAAACCGATTAGACTACAGAATTTTTTAAATAATGAATTTACTAATATTTCAGAAGACACTAGTCCCTCCTAGAAACTTTGTTTTCAGATATCCATCAACACAATGCTTGATTAATGACAATGAAATTGTCTTTTAGGTTTGAATATCAAAACCTGAATTGTTTTTGCACAACATTACATACAAAAAACCTCTGCTCATAGCAGGCAATTTTGACCCTGGCCAACACAGAGAGAGCAAAGGTAGATAGATATGCATGACATATAAGGTGTTTATTTTCATTCCTCTTCCCAATTCTATTTATCTGGAGAACAATAGTGGAGAAATTAAGAGGTCAGAGGCAGGAGCAAAACCTCTCCCAGACCCCTTGTCTTCTTACTGAACAAAGATGGGGCCACTGTCTTCCTTCAATCCCCCCACCACCCGTCTTCCCCTTCATGAGGGACTCATCATATTTAATCAACTTTATGGTCAGTTCCTCAGGCAGACGAGTAGCTGTCAGGGGGATGCCAACGGTTGCTATGGAAATGGTCTGTTTATGAGGCTCCTCCCTGGGGGGTGGCTTTCTGAAGTCTGATCCACCAAGTTGGCGGAGCTGTTTTACATGAATCAATAGCCAGAAGCTTAGATCGTTGGCGCCAAGGTAGAATCTCTCCCTTATCTTCTCTCTATTCTGGACTTCTTACCTCGAAAGTGAGATGACACATATTATTACAGTTTGTTTTCCTCTGCGCACCAGCTCAGTCAAACCTATGCTTAACAAGTTTAGCTAATACACTTTTATTTATGATCCACAGCTAAGCAAGTAACTTCCTGCATTATAATTTTCACACACGCCAGTTCACACTCCCAAGCAATACTTCTAGAGCATTCATTCCTGCACTGGAGTGGAGTCATTACAAAGTCTTATGGGTAAGAAAAAGTGGAGTGGGGACTTGGAGGGGGGAAATGTCTCTGTGAGGTTAGTCCCCAGAGTTGAAGGTCCATAACCACAGGAATATCTCAGTTATAAACAGAAGACGGTTGTCATTTTATTTAGCTAACATGAAACCCAAAAATAACTGTAAACAGCTCTTTAATAGTTAAAAAAAAAAATGTTTCCAGTACTTCATCCAAAGACATGTTTCGCATCCTGTTCTCTCCCCACACTCATAAGGAAAAAAAATCTATATCTTATGATCTAGGAATTCCATGTAATTTAAATCCTGATTAAAGCCATCCATCCAATTTTCAGTCATAAACTTAGTGTAAGTCACTTAGCTGCTTCAATGGGTAAAGTGGATTACTTCAATTTGAAATTCAGATGAATAGTTGTTTGCGACCAGGCAAGCTCATCTATATTCATCTATATAATGTAACCCAAACCATTAATTTAAAAGAAAAAATATCTTATAATATAGTTTTTATCACTTTAGATACTCCCTTTATTATCACACTTTAGTTAGTGAGGTGGACGTGAAGGGAGAAATAATCACTAAACAAAATGACACATTTCTTTATGAACAAGGAATTAGCAAACGTATTTTCAATATTGCTCTTTGCTTTTCTACAGAGCAATGGTGGGAAAGTTATAGTTCCTTTTTATTTTTTGGAATGGAATTTATATGTGATGAATCAGCCTATTACCAAGGTTTCATAGAAGTTTTGGATGGAATGCAGGGAAATTCTGATAGGATATGATTTTTTTCACTTACCAGTAGTGTTATTTTATTTTTCTGGCAAACCTAACCTCACTTATATAGAGACCTGCCAAATGCTACTCTTTTATGGGACTTAAGACAGTTACATCAATGCTTCAATGACTCTAACACCCTTGCACCTGTTTCACTGCATTTTTTATTTCTTCCAGTTGTGTTTAAACCACTAACACATATAGCTTGCTTCTTGGGCACTGCTCTGCAAAGAGCCAAACGCATAATCTTTCGAATATCTTCAGTATAATTTTTTAATAATGGGAGATGATTATAACTGGGATATTTTACAGCATTTTTATGATTGATAACACCTCAAGTTCATGAGTTTATCATACCTTATTTTTGATGACTTCTTTATGGAAAATATTTTGCTGAGCTGAGAATATTCAAAGCAAAGCAGAAAAAATAAACCCATCAAATACCCTGTTACTGAAAGGATGATAACAGATGTTTCTCATCCCCAGATAACTCTGGGGAGGCAAACTGAAGGGTTTCCCATGTTTCCCAGATGCTGCGTGATGTGTCTGGGTTCCCAGGATTCATCCAAATGAAGACGCACTGAGATTTGCAAATAGGAATTCCCCAGCGGAGAGACTCAGGGTAGGGAAACAGGGCTAACCAGGGAAAAAGGGTTTGCATCTGGAATTCTAAGACATCCATGGGTTGTCCTGTGTTTGAATTTAGGTCACTCTTTCTACATTTCAGAGAGTGCAGTAAAGAAGTCAGAAGAGTTCCATCAGCTGCTTGTAATTTTCTCTTTTCTGTTAAAACTTTAAAAAATTCTTAGAAATAATAGGAAAGGAAGGAAAAATAGCTGAAAGAACAAGGGGTGATATCCAAAGCCAAGGGGCTGAATTACTCAGGCCTCTTTAGTCTTTCTCACCAATATTACATCCCTACCCAATTCCAATAATATCATATCTGTGTACAAGCAGGTTGCAAACAAATACAAAAATGTTGGCTCTTCAACTCTCCATTGTGCTCATATTGTATGATTCTTCCTTGGGTGCATGCCCATATATATATGAAGAGGTAACATTATTGAGTCTTATTCTGTAGCCCTGTGATCTAAATCCTTTATATGGATTAAATTGTTTAACCCTCACAAGAGCTCTGTGAGGTAGACCCTATTAATTTTTCCATTATACAAATGAGGAATTTAGGCTATAGAGGTTAAGTTACTTAACCATTCATGCTGCTAATGAGAGAAGGCAACAAATTTTGAAACCAAGCAGTTGAATCTCAGAAGCCAGGCTCTGAAGGTCTATGGTGTCCTGCCTGATTTGGGACACCTTCATAGATTATGTTTTCTGTGAAATTGAATCAAAAGAGGAATATATCACTTGTGAATACAAGAAGCCCAAGAACGGCTTTCCCGAGACCTACGCTCTGCCACGAGCAAATTCATTCGTCTTAGCCAAATAACAATACTTTTCTGAACCTTGGATTCATCATCTGTAGACTGGCATCAGGAGAGAGGACTAGAAAAATCTTTATGTCTCTTTTCGCTCGCTGATTTCTAAGATTCTTGGATCATGTATTGTGCAACATGTAGATAACTCCAAATGTTGGAGTTTATGGTTATTCATAAACACCTTTTAATTACCCGTGGAGACCACAGCTGTAATTTACCAATGCAGCAGAGGAATGGCATATGTAAGACTGGTTTTTATTTTTGGTTCAACCTTTTACATCATCTACACAAAATAAAGTAATAGAAAATGAGCATTAAAACCCATTACATCATTTCTCAAGGAAATTTGTCATTGATGTGATCTGAAAAGAACTCTCTCCGAGCATAAGGTTGTCATAGAGATTACATCCTCCAAACATCCACTTCTCAGCCACTGCTGTCAAGAGCCGCAATTCTGGATTTATCTCATTTGAGCGTCTTGGTTGAAATCCAAAGAACCACTGAGAATGATATATCCTCTTGTGAAAGCACTTAGAATTATCTTCTTTGGAATACCTGAGGATCAGGTCTGATCCTCCGTTAATCACAGTACGTCTGATAGATTCAAATTTTTCTATTAAGCTGGCCCCCAAGACCCAGTTGAAGTGGAAAGTGGTTAGAAGAAAAGCACAACACAATAGCACAGTGAAATTATGGATGAGGTTATACTGACTCACAGGTAAAATAATGCACAAAACCCATGTATGCAAAAAGAAAAGTTTCTAAACTTAGTTCACGAGCCCGCATTTCTGACCCTTAACAGAAAAACTAAAAGTCCTTTTGGGAGAAATTGCTTAGTTCAATCCAGGACTTTTTGTGTAAATTCCGGATTGTTATCTCAGGTTCAATCCAGTTCAAAGCTCTCTCTTGGTCATTCCTTTTCTTCACCTGATCCCAATCCTAAATTCTCAAGAATGGAACAGAAGTGGGAGAGAAGGAAGCCTCTTATGCAAGCAGGGGGCCATCGCTTCACGACTGGCCACACACTGGTGTACTGATGGTGGGATTCAGTTTCCACTCTTGTCTGCTTCGTGTTATGGATAATGGTACCCAGTGGTTACTCTGCTTGGCTGCGCTGAGGGACTATTTCAGTTTCCAAGCAGCATTCTCAACATTGTTGATTCTCCTCAGACTTTTCATCTGTGAAACCAGCCAGTAATACTCTCCATGCCTGCTTTGGGAGACCTCGCTTCTCTTGACCATGTGACTTCCAGGGCCTGTGACCCAAGACTTTCTGTCAACTAATGTACACTCATCTCTTTGGCAAGCAGGCACTTCTGAATCTCCTCTGTTCCACTTGTGTGTTGCAGGTTCTGAAGGTGTTCCTGGGCAGACCTTGATACCTTCTTCTCTTTACCCTCTCTCATGTTCCAGAGCCCCAGGACACATCTGCTGGGCTCTCTCTCATCAGACTCCATCAGTCAAGAAAAATCTCCTCCTGTTCTACCCTGTGGATTTTTCCAACTTGAAGGGGATATCATTTAGGTGCTCCTCAATTGCCTTTCCTTATTGGTAAGTCTAGGAAAAATAAAATAGGCATACTCAGCTTACCTCACCCTTTTTCTCTTCCCTGGCGGTAGCCTGCCTACAACAAACAGGGGTTATTGTTTGTTCCCTGTCTGTTCCCAGAGGGGAGGCTGTGGTTTTCCAGAACGTTCTGTATCTGGATGAGGATGCCTGCTGTAATTCTGGACACAGTATTGATGAGTCAATTTTCCCAAAGATATTAGTACTTCCTCCCATATCAGCTTTGTCAGTAATAAAGGCAATCTTTTGCTGTCTCATCTGGTTTACTCTTATTTGTTAATTGGTTCAGAACTTGGTCAAAAAAGAGACTTATTACTGGTTCTGATATCAACAAACATTTTACATATCCTCTTTTCACATGGTTAATGTGTTTCTCTCCAGTTCTGTCCTCTCTCTTCAAATCTGACCAAAAGCGTGAAGACTTGAAGTAAAATTCTGGCCATACCACATACAAATAGGATAACCCCAGACAGCTGATTAATCTCTGGGCTTTAGTTTCATCATCTCTAAAATGAACATGTTAAGAATTCCTTCACAATGCCCAGAATAGCTAAATCCATGGAGGCAGGAAGTAGATTAGTGGTCCCTGGAACCAGGAGGAAGGGGGGATGCAGAGTGACTTCTAATGGGGATAGGGCTTCTTCATGGGGTGTTGAAAGATTCTGGATTAGATAGTGGTGACTGATGCACAACTTTGAGAATAGCCTAAAAAAACACTCATTTTTTAAATTGTACACTTTCAAAGGCTGGGTTTTGCAGTGAGCAAATTATATCTCAATTTTTTTAAGAGAAAAAAATAATTCCTTCACAAAATTATTAAAGGGATTCATCACGACCACTGATATGAATGGATCTCACTAGCTACTTCCACCCATAATTGTCCGTTTGGGGCTATGGTAAGAAACCAGATAGCTTTTACATCTCATTGTGAGGACTTAATGAACAAAATGTACCTTGACACTGAACCATTTCTGTTTTTCTAAACCATTTTCAGAAACATGAAAAAGCAGATACCCATGTACCAGTCCTTTTGGCACTCAGACTGCTTCTTTCAAAGATTATTCAGAGCTGGATAGGTTTCTAAGGGCATTCCATTCAGGGGCTTTTGTTTCTTTATTGAGGTATTTCTTCATTTTTAAAAGACTGAGATGTGGATTTATAATGTTCCAGGATTACATGTCTCAGCCAGAAACCAGGGAGAAATAAATTAATAATTTGTCTGAGGAGTCTATCCAAATTCTCGCTGCATTTTGGGAGCCTGAATATTCTTCCTTCTTCTCAGTCTGAAGCAGAGACTGTGAGGATGGAAGAGGCTTTATATGAAAATACAGCTACAGAATTTGGGTCACTGGGGACTAAAATACTATGTGTATGTGCTGAGCAATGCTATGCCCTGATTTACGCTGAGGGGGGTCCAAGTCTCTTTCCTAATAGACAAGCACAAATGAATCACCAGGACAGAAAAAAAAAAAGTGGTTAAAGTTTTCTGGATAAAAGGAAGCTTGGAAGAAACAAGGAAAATATGTTGTTGAGAGATTCTGTATAAGAATAACTTCAGATAACTCATCTGATACTGTATTAGCTTACCTAACTTCCTAAGGTAAGTTATTCAAATAGTTTCAAGAGTTCTTCAGCAGCCACGCTAGGCTGGGCAATGAATTATATCCAGGCAGCAGCTTAGTTTCTGCTTTAAGGACATATACTCAACTGAATTAGCCTACTCTACATTCATGTTTTATTTTTATACAGTAATCCAAGTTAAGAAATTTAAACAGAAAATTCGAAAATAGAAATAAAAAGCAGTGATCAGCTTTATGGCCATCATCCTACTATTGCTCTGTGACTACTGTTGATACTTTGTTCCCTTTGCTACTGACTTGATGTACATACACATGCAAATCCACATGAATATTTAGGTATATGTAAATGAACCCCCACACATGCACATAAAGTTACTTCTATAGTTATCAGAGTGGAATTATAAATGCCCTGTCCTGTAACCTGCTTTTTCACTTAACAATATTTCAGACCATTTTAAACATCATTTCATTCAGGCTGATATCATTTTGAATGTGCCATGATTTATTTGACCAATCTCTAATTAATGGGCATTTAGATTGTTTCTAATTTAAGAGGACGTAACAGAATTGAACATCCTTTTATACATATATTTGCATAAATACTTGTCTAATTCATTATTTGAGTTAAATTCTTAGAAGTAGAATTAACGGATGGAAGTGAGTGCATATTTTTATAGCAATGTTGTCAAACTGCCCTCCAGAGAGATGTACTAATTAATACTTTTAACAGCAGGATTTGAGAGAAGCCATTTCCCCCAAGTCTTTGCCAAAACTGGATTTTCCCCTTATTTTTAATGCCTCACAGTCTGATATATCTTCTTTAAATATTCTTTAAACAAAATCCAGCAAGTAGCCACTACAATCTAAACTCCTCAATCACAGGGAACCAGCAAAGTGTCCTATAAGAATGGTTTTGGAAGAATTTAAAACTGGGTGAATAAGCAACAAATTTGTCCCCAAATCTCTTGTAGTAGTTATATCTTGTAAGAAATTCTCTTGAGCAAACTTCTCAGCAGGAAATTCTGTTTTAGGCTGCAGGGAAATTCTGAATTTTGGTCATCGATCAAAATATTAGTTCTACTTGCTGAAAGAAAGCAAAGCCAATGAGTCTAAATATTTCACATGCTACATGACTACTTCTAGTAAAAGATTTATGTTTTTTTTTTTTCAGAATTTCTTTATTGAATTATAGTTGATTTACAATGTTGTGTTAGCTTCTGGTGTACAGCAAAGTGATTCAGATAGATATATATGTACACACACACATATGTATATTCTTTTTCATATTCTTTTCCATTATAACTTATTACAAGATATTGAATATAATTCTCTCTGCTATATAGTTCGTCCTCATTGGTTATCTATTTTATATGTAGTAGTTTGTATCTGCTAATCCCAAACTCTTAATTTATCCCTCCCTCACACGTCTTTCCCCTTTGGTAACAATAAGTTTGTTTTCTTTTTTGATTACCACGTGTAAAATTTGTGATGGGAATTAAATTAGTCATGAATTCATTATATCAGTATTGTGGAAAGGATTTGGAATTAGGAGAACTACATCTGTATATCACTGATTCAAATGATGAAACTGCATTTGACATTCAAGAAATATAAGTAGATTTAAAGTACCATTAAGGAGCTGTAATTGTTAATCCGGGGCCAAGATACTGGCCACATAATTTGGACTCTGATCCACCCATGTATGTAACTGACTCATAGTTATATGATATGGTTAAAGGAGGAGTGAGATATTTGAAACCTACTTTTCCTGGAAGATGAGTAGGAAAAAAAAAAAAAGTGCAAAAACACCTGGAGATGTCTGTCTCCATTGTCTTAATCTTATGAAAACATGCATCTTGATAGTAAACATTTTAAACATCTGCAACTGTAAATTCTATGCCACAATATTCCAATATCATAAAAGAAGCCTTTTACACATTTTAATCTTTTACCAAATCACTTCATTGAAGTAATATGTTTTTGCTTTCAAATCTGATGCAGCATGCTATAGACTCTTAGGAAGACAGCCATAATAAACTGTCACACTTATTATTTTCTACCTCTTTCCATGATGTAAATGATCTAAAAGCACCATAGCAGAAACATACACAGGAGAGGCTGGAGGCAGACACATGCTATGCTGGGAACGCCTGCTGGACCACTTGAGCGGGCAGCTTACAATATGGAAAACAGGGACGTAGTCCCTGCTTGCAAGTCCGTGTGTGAGAACATAAATCATTAGTTTCCATTTGCAAACAGCATAAGGAACCTCCTCTCTGGCTCTCATGGTTTAAAGCAAAACACACCATGGTGATGTAGTGACCTGTCAGCTAAAGTACATTTTTTCATTTATCAAATCATTACTCATAGCAATGGAGAGAGCTTGGACTGTTCGGCCACTTAGGTCATACAGTTCCCCCTCCTGGCTCCTCCCGACTCTTACAAAGCCACCCGCTCCCTCTTCTAACTTGACTGCCCTGTTTTCTGATTGCCAGCTTGGTGGGAACCGGCTAAAGCCTATGAGTTCCCCTGCCCAGTGCATCCTTGTTCATTTGATCTCTGATGACCCTGTCCAACTTGAATGTTAGAAGAATTCTCATGTTCAGAACCATAGTTTCAGTGTAGACAGAATGATCAGAAATAGATCCACTAAGGAAAAATAAATCACCGAAAATCACTGTTGACTTTACTTTGGGGCATTATTTTACCGTGGCTATGAAGGGAGATTCTTCATTTCTGCCCCTTTCTTCAGTAAGATTGATTACAAAAGTGGCCTCAATTGTCCACATTTCCCAGTTGTATCCAAATCCTTTGCAGTGAGATTATGGATCTCCTCCCTTCAATAGGTGGAAGTGGGATGGAATAATGGATACAAGTAAGAGTTTGTAAGTCAAACATTTACTGTAAAAAAAAATTTCAAGTGAGATGAATAAAGCTATAAAAGAGAACAAAATAATGCTAATTGCAGCAACATAGATGGACCTAGAGATTGTCATACTGAGTGAAGTAAATCAGACAGAGAAGGACAAATATCGTACAATATCCCTTATATGTGGAATCTAAAAAAATGGTACAGATGAACTTATTTGCAAAACAGAAATAGAGCCACAGATGTAGGGAATGGTCTTGTGGTTACCAGGGAGAAAGAAGGGGAGGAATGAATTGGGAGGTTGGGATTGACATATACACACTGCTGTATATAAAGTGGATAACTAATAATCACCTACGGTACAGCACAGGGAACTCTGCTCAATACTATTTACAGCATTGAAAATCAACTATACTCCAATAAAAAATTAAGAAAAATAAAGTTATAAAGGAACTGTGATAGGAAGAGAACGGGTGAATTTAAAAGCAGTTTTGACCTTGTCACTCCACTGCTTACAACTTTTCCATAGCTCTCCATTATTTCTGATGGGTTTGGAGGTCGGGGGTGGTGGTTGCTATGGATTACAGGAGTGATAGAGGAAGAGTTTAGAACAGAAGTCTAGTGAGGAATTGAAATTTAGATTCAACTAAAATTAAATGTTTTCTTCTCTGCAGCAGAAACGTTCCCCCGCAGTAATTCTGTGACATGGTTATGACTTACTGTACAGAACGAACTAATGGGCCAAGTGATTGACTCCTTGTCATCTTGCTAGTTAGTGACTGTGCAGTTACTCGAATTTGGAAACCGGATTCCAAGGGCTTCTTTATTTTTATGACACTAGAGTTGTGTTTGTGTTGTAGTTTTTTTTTTTTTTAATGGACTTAAAAAATATTTATTCCAATCAGAATTGTGTTGTAGTTTTAATCAGCTACTCTGTTCTTGTTGAAAGGGTCATTGAGTCATTGAGACAGACCACACACTGCGAAGCTCAGACAGTAGCAACTAAGAGTCTCAGGCCTGTGCTCTGCCCTCATCCGCTAAGGCCACTCTTTTTAGTGGAGAGAGACAGGGACTAGGATTGAAAACAAAAGCAAACGAAAAACACCGGAGTTTGAGTCCTGCTTCTGTCGCTTACCTCCTACTCGATCTTCTCCCCAAATAATTTCACTGGTAAAATGGAGATAATCCCTTTGTTAGAAAACTCTTGGTGTTGGGCTTCCCTGGTAGCGCAGTGGTTGAGAATCTGCCTGCCAATGCGGGGGAAACGGGTTCAAGCCCTGGTCTGGGAAGATCGCACATGCCACGGAGCAACTGGGCCCGTGAGGCACAACTACTGAGCCTGCGCGTCTGGAGCCTGTGCTCCACAACAAGAGAGGCCACGATAGTGAGAGGCCCGCGCACCGCGATGAAGAGTGGCCCCCGCTCGCCGCAACTAGAGAAAGCCCTCGCACAGAAACGAAGACCCAACACAGCCATAAATAAATAAATAAATAAATAAATAAATAAAAATATTGTAACAAATTCAAATAAAGACTTTAAAAACGGTCCACATCAAAAAAAAAAATCTTTAAAAAAAAAAAAACTCTTGGTGTAGTACAAAAGCCAAATAAGATCACGTAAATTAAACAAGGTAGTAGCTAATAAAGCACTGCATGTAAATTAATTGAATTCCGCCTACTGATTTTCTTTGTCTGCTCTGTACTTTCCCATCCTATGAAGCTTTCTTGAACTCTGTCTCTCTCAGTCCCAGATTTGCCGAGCTCAGGTGGCACCAACCACTCTTCCTTTTCTGCCCTTGCTGTACCCAGTACCTGTTTCAGTCATAACACCGAAAATCTTGATATCAGTTACTTATGGGGAGTGAATGGAGCCAGTTCATCCCTGCATCCCCAGCACTTAGTGCAAAGCTTGGAAAATAACGGGTATTCAATAAATACTGTAGAACAAATACATGAATGCGTACAATGTAAGGCATACCATTATTATTTTGTATTGCTCTATTGAAGCTTTCAAGGACAGAGCAGATATGGGTTCCTGGAAATTTGATAGTAATTTTAAAATCAGAAAACTATCTTTCACATCCATCGAGTATTTCTAATGCATACAGGTATTATATTTTAAATAGTGTTTAAGTTGCAACATAATCATTTCAAATTTTAGCATGAGAACCTCGCTCTTTGTGTGTCTGGGAAGGAAACTTCCAGTGTTGATTAAGCTGAGAGACTTATCCAAAAATAATAAAGCCACCCAAAATGAGTACTTACTTAATCAAACACAGAAGTCAAGCATAATTGCTCTGTAAAATAGTTTAAAATTTAGCTAATGATATTTCCAAACCTTAGCTGATTTCTTTTTTTAAACAGGTGATATTTGAAGATTGAGATTAGAGGCTGTGAAAGAAAGTATTTCAATCATTTGAGGAAGAAAAAGAGCAATCTTGATAAAACAGATGACAAATGTAAACTTCCCCGGTTCTTTAGTGCAGTAAACAAACTCAGTGTGCAGAATTCAGTGGTTCAGGACATCAACTGTAGCAAATTCCGTAAGTGTTATGATTGATCAAAATAAGAAGCTGCAACAGAGTTGCCACTCATGGGTAAAATCTGTCAACTTTCCAAGAGTGGCTGCTGGAAAACAGCCCAGGGCAGCAGCAGGCTCTGGCAACTCTTAACACTCCAGCTGGGGCTGCAGCTTCAGAAGCTCGCACAGTAATTACAAATTATGATTGTGTTTTCCCCTAGAACATACTCCTGAGATACACACCTTAGGCAACTCTATCTGAGGTCCCATTGATAGTCATCTCCTTCCCACCCTTGGGAGTCCAGGAGATGCTGGACCACAGGCAGCCTCCTGCAGTGAGTGAATCTTGTTACCTCATTGGAGAGAGAACGAGAGGTTCCTTTGGTGCCTCAAATCTCTCCTGGCTGCTGGCTGAAAGGGGTTAGGGGGCGCTAGGAAACACAGGACTGACTCATCCTGATTTTGCCTCCTTTCAGAAAGGGAGACAGCTTGCCTAGAGATAAGTGCTCAGGACTATGGAGGCAGCCAGATTTGTGTTCAAATCTCAGCTCTGCTATCCCTAGCCGGGCAAACTTCACTTAACCATTTTAAGGGTTCATGTCCTCATGTATAAAATAAGGAGCACAGATTCTGACCACTTAGAGATACCATGAGACTTAAGTGTGGTATTATTCTATGTAAACCTCTCAGCTCAGTGTCTAACATACAGAAATTGCACAGTGAAAGGGCAGAATATGTGAGGGAGAAAAGGAAATTTAGGTGAACGAGAAGGATTTATGTCCCGGGCATGGGACATTCCCATGGTAAGCTTTGTCAGCCACAACCAACATGCTGATGACGGATGCCATCTTGTGCTTCCTTAAACATAATTAAGGCAGGTTTGTTCCTCCCAAAACTGCAAGAATATATCTTAGGGGAGACAGTAAAGGGATGATATGAGAGAAAAAAATTACAGGACTGGAAATCAAGAAATCTGATTCTAGGGCTTCCCTGGTGGCGCAGTGGTTGAGAATCTGCCTGCCAATGCAGGGGACACGGGTTCGAGCCCTGGTCTGGGAAGATCCCACATGCCACGGAGCAACTAGGCCCGTGAGCCACAACTACTGAGCCTGCGCGTCTGGAGCCTGTGCTCCACAACAAGAGAGGCCGCGATAATGAGAGGCCCGCGCACCGCGATGAAGAGTGGCCCCCGCTCGCCACAACTAGAGAAAGCCCTCGCACAGAAACGAAGACCCAACACAGCCAAAAATAAATAAATAAATAAATAAATAATTTTTTTTAAAAAAAGAAGAAATCTGATTCTAATCAGGATTGGACCATGAAACCTTCTGTGAACATGGATACGTTTCTTCATTTCTGGGCTTAGATTTCCACTTCTGTCAAATGAAGAGTTTGGCGTAGTCGATGGGGTTTTCAGCTTGTATTCCTCAGAGCCCTAGGATTGCTGATGCCCTGTGAGAGGACGGGGAGCAAGGCAACACAACCGGTGGAACCTTGCACTTTCATACACAGATCAGGAAAAAGTAGCTTTGCTTTGATTTCTTATAAGCATTGGTGATTCCCATAATGTTTCTTTTCTTTTCTTTTTTCGGCCACACCATGTGGCTTGCAGGATCTTAGTTTCCCCAACCAGGTGTTGAACCCTCAGCAGTGAAAGCGTCAAGTCCTAATGACTGGACGGCCAGGGAGTTCCCCATAATGTTTCTTTAAATATTGAGTCCTATTCCTTAAACAGTGTTTGAATAGCACTGAACTAGATAATCACTGTAAGAGGAATCTTTAATTTGAACCAATTATGTAATTTGTGCGGCCCGGTTCAAAAGTAAAATGTGGAACCCCTTGTTCCAAAGGCAGTACAAAAGTTTTTTTCATTCCTTAGGCTTGCTCTCTCTTTCTGTCATGGTGGCTTTAATTTTTTATTTAATCTTATGCTCCCTTGGGCACAGGGATATTCAAGGGTGAGTCAGACCCTCACAGGCACTCAGGGCCCCATCCCACTACTCAACACGCAGAGTATGTGCACGTCACCCCAACCCTCCCTGTATCCACGCCAAGCCCCCATGGCAGGGGATGGGGGAAGGTTGTGAAGGGTGACAGTGGTTGCTGGGTGGAGGAGAGGGGCAGGTGGTTAAGAGGAGGCAGGGAGGCAGGATGGAGGGTTTGCTGAGGCCACAAGCCCCTGGTTCATGCTCACTGCCCCATCAAACTTTACCTACAAAAACCGCATCCAAAGATAAAATTGTCACGCATTTCAAGATGGTGTCCACAAAGCATTAAGCCTCAAGGACGAGCTTCCTTCTAAGTGTGGGTTCCTGTGCAAGTGCACTGGTCACATGCCTATGAAAGTGACTCTGGCTTTAATAATAGTTGAATATGAAAATTAAATCTCAAAACAATTATTCTAATCTAGTGATTTGAGTCCATTTTTGCAAGAGACTAGACTACAGACACAGATATAGAGAGTATCAGTTGAATATTATCAGTTGTGAAGAGGGAAAAACGAAATGAAACTTGTTTTCAATTCAAAACAAGTAACTATTAACATAAGAACAACTACTATTGTTTGGGAAACTACTTAAGGTATTCATTAAGATTAATATGACCCCAAACATTCACACTTTGAATTCTGTAATTCTTCCTGGTTATCTCTACAAAAAATGTTATCTTTTTTCAAAATTTTCTCAGCTAACCACCTACATAATGTTTTCCTGTTCTCTCTAGGTTTTTGCTAGCTGGCTGCCTTACTACCATTCTGTTCTCTTTCTTCATTCTTCTCCCTGGACTAAACAATCTGAAACTTGGGTTCTCTCACTGTGCCCTGACCCATCCTTCCCCAGGAACACACATCAATATAACTTTCCTTTGATCTATTGTTCAGTGCCCCCTCATTAATCTCCTGGTTGATAGACCTACCATTAGAGTCCCATTTGCCAATGTATACATTTACCTTGAACACTCAAGGAAGAAGGAAACCCCATATGCCCAAAATACAAATACAGATACAATTGCAAAGAAGGCTATTTCTCCAAACAGGTCTTGGTCCAACCAATGCACATGCAACAGCTCATAGGTAAGTACTAGTTATCTGCAAATAGGCTTATCAACCCTATCCAAATGGGAATAGACATTTAAAGCTATTCAAAACTAGGAGACTTACTGGCTCTGACTTTAGATACATGGGATAAACAAACATTGCTCAAACCAGTTCCAACTCAATCCCAGCCTCAAGATTAAAGCCTAAATTGCTCACGTGTCCCTCTGTCTGAATCACTAACAGGCTTCTGTCAAAGTACATGCATATTTGAGTTGTTTTTGAAGGGTACTTTATAGACTTTCATAATGCACCAGCATCATTTAGCCCAATTGCAGACAGATCTATTTGTTGGTAAATAGGCTGGTTTCTACATATAGACTCATGTACATGCACATAGTGTTGAAAAATTGAATGCAGTTCTTCTTTTGTCTTTTGTTTGCATATATTACATGAATTTCATTTTAAAATTTTAAATAAGGCAATGTAGATATTAATAGAGCTTCATTCTATGGGCATAATTTGAAAAAAGTGTGACCATTTATGTAATTTAAAATTGGTGGACCAAGTGATTAAGGTAAATATGCAGGGAAAATGACCATCCTTTATCAGGATTTGTTTTGTATTACTCTGAATTTTGGATATCACAATGTTTTCAGAAATACATCCCATTCATAATATGTGATGGCTCTGTGTGTGTGTGTGTGTATGTTTTAAAAAGAGCCTTTATTTACTATTGAAAAGCAAAATGAGAATTCCAATAAATATTTTTCACAGCACTTACTAAGCTCTTCACTGGATAGGAAAGAAAATAAAAATGAATGAGATTATGTACATGTAGCCAAAGATTCTAATAGGAATTTTCTTTTATTCCATAATAGTAATCAGGATATATTTTCATGAGAAAATACATGCTTAGTTTCTAAAACCTGAAGGTTAGCAATACCTGAACACTTGCCAAATTATGAAAAGTTAGAGGCTCTTCTCTGGTATTAAGCATCAACACTTAACAATGCCATCGGGATGTCTTCATGTGTGGGAAACATGAAGATGAGTGAAAGACTAAAGACCTTGTGAAACTCAAGCACTTTTTGCCTCCACCTAGATCAATTAGTCTGCAAAGCATTTAAGAAGACGCAAGTCTTGTGAGAAGACAGATGTAATTTTACTCTTCACCTTGAGTTTTTTACCTGTGTATGGATGGCTGAATATGTCATACTTTATATACTGCTACATCTCACACACAATTAAACAAGGAAATTGGTTTCTGCTGTGTTTAAAAAGAGATCTGCGGCTGACTAGCCCTGATTCATCAGTAGAATCTCCAAGCTGTCTATACTCTGTTTTTCCTACACGGGATGAGCATAGATTCCTCTATATTAGAATCTTAGTTCTGTTTTGTTTTGTTTTTTTAACATCTTTATTGGAGTATAATTGCTTTACAATGGTGTGTTTGTTAGTTTCTGCTTTATAACAAAGTGAATCAGCTATACATATACATATATCCCCATATATACAATGGAATATTAGCTATAGAATCTTAGATTTAAATATTAAAAACTGGCAAGACTACTTTGATACCTACAAGGCAAAATGATGCAGTGATTCTGTGCGTGGACTTTGGTATTGCATGTTTTGTGTTCAGCCCTGATTCTGTCACTTATAGCTGTGTGGCAATGAGAATCACTTACTTCTCTGTGCTTCAGTCTCGTCATCTATGCAACGGGGATAATAATAGTACTACCTCACAGGGATCTTGTTTGTGTTAAGAGGACAGGGCTTGGCAAATAGTAAGCCTATAGCCAGTAGTAACTGTCATAATTAATGTTGGTTAACTTTTTATTTTCCTTTTTATTTGATGTTAACTGACTGAGCACACGGCAACTCTCAAAAGGAATAAAGTCACTACAGTTGCTTGTCTATTGTTTATATACTAGTTCTTAATTCTGAGAATAATCTTGAGGTGCAAATTCGTACAAGCTCCCTTCTTTTGCTTCTAAACAATTTCTCCAGTTGGCAGCATGTGTGAAGAAGAATTTAATAAATATTTTATAAAGGATAGGGGTGTGGCCCTTCAGAATTGTGTTTCTAATTGCAGGTGCAGAAGTATAAACCATAACTTTTGTGTGGATTTCATGAAAATTGAGAGTTGATATTTAAAACAATGAATATATTATATTAGAAAAAAAATATTTTTTCCTTATTATCCTATAGAGTACTGCATTTACTGTTTTATTTTCACCTCTTATTTCCTTAATATTTTCTGTATATTATAGGGGGTTGGAGAAATATATTTTGCAAGTGTTTGAATCTAGTTAGTTGGCCATCAAAATTAGGTTCATCTTTGAGACTACGAACCTTGAACTAAAAGAAATAACTCACCCAGAGTTGCACAACTGATGATAAACTTGAATGCACTTTGTATCAGTCAGGATTTAGTTGCAAGAGACAGGAAATACTATTTTAAGCAGAAAAAAACTTTAATGATAGCAACTAAAATTTTTATTGAGTACTCCTTGTGTATTAGACTCTGCTCTATGTTATGTATATGTGGGATTTAGTCCTCACAACAGTCCTAGCAGTAAGTGATTTCCTTACTTTACAGATGAAAAGCCTGAGGTTCAGAGAATTGCTGAAAGTAACACACTACTGATTAGCTGAGCCAGGATTTCAACCCAAATAACCTGGTCTCAGTGCGTATGTACCCAATTACTATGCTCTCCTGCCTTTAAGTACAGAGAACAAGGTACTTAAGGGCACTTTCCAAATTCCTGACAGGACTGGAAAAGCTGTGACTCCAGGATTGACTTCCAGGATAACACTGCAGAACTGACCTATGAAGGAGATGGTTAGCTCTAGCACGGACACGAGCTGGAGCATTGGAAATAATGCCTGCCTTCAGAATAATAATGTTCCATGTCAAGAGACAAGTGACCACCTCTCAAATTATTGTCTCCAGAGCTTTGCTCTGTCTACTATGTTGCACAAGCAAAACGGGTGTCTCAGATCCTGCTGCCTTTCTCCATACTTCCATTTGGAATTCAGTTTCACTGCCAACAACTGCACCCAATTGGCAGAACTGAAATCACATCTGGAGCATCTCACAGTTTTGCAGCCTGTGAGCCTGGAAAAAACACCCGAAGAAGGGTGGAAAAGATGTCAAGAAAGCCAATTTAAAGTATCATGCAAACACTTTAATAGAATTTCTCCTTTGCTTCAGCATTTTCTCACTGTTCATATGAAGTATTATTTCAAGTAAAATAATGTGGATGCTTATAAAATAGAAAGAGGAAAACTTTATTAGAGATTAAAATGAAATGTTTTGTTTCCTGTTTCCTTTCCCTTCACATTTCAGTGGCAGATAACAGATAAAGGTTCTTCAGTCTTGCAGAAGGACATAGAAGCTGTGATAGTCGCAAAATAACAACTTGGTTTTCTGCCTTTTTCAAGCTGTTTTGACATATCAATATCAACAATTTCTAGATGTAGGAATTCTGCAAATAAGCTAAACAAAGAGGAAGGTAAGAGAAAGTTGGATGATTTAAAAATCAAACATTACCAAAGCCCTTCAAATGTATTCTTGTCAAATGAAAAGCAATGTGTTTCTGCTCTAAATCTATAGCTCTCAAAATGTGGTGTGCATTACTCCATTCTAGAAACCTTTTAAAAATGCAGATCACTTGGCCTTACTGAAGATTTAATGAATTAGAATCTCCAAAACTTAGGGCCCAAGAATCTGCATTTAAATCACCTCAAATCTTTAATATAATACTTTCTCTGCCTGGGCACCAGTTCATCAGCTACTCCTCTGCTAAAAGCAATAGTTCATATTTTCAGGGAAGGAAATATCTGGTGGTGGTAGTGGGGAGAAGAATATCACACAAATATACTTATTTTTTCTCTTAAAATGGATGTAAGAGTAAATATGGCAAATAAAAATAGAATGTGGAAAAGTGGGAAGTAAGCTTATCTAGTAATTAAACGTTATTTAGGTTTTATAACTTTAATCAAAAAGAGCACTTTCAAACAATGTGTTTTTTTTTTTAACATCCTTATTGGAGTATAATTGCTTTACAATGGTGTGTTAGCTTCTGCTTTATAACAAAGTGAATCAGTTATACATATGCATATGTTCCCATATCTCTTCCCTCTTGTATCTCCCTCAAACAATGCATTTAAGCTTGCCTTTTCTCCTAACCTCAGGATAAAGGCATCTCCTATATAGGGAAGAAAAAAAGACCCTTTTCTAGATTCCCTCTTCTGCACATGTTCCTTTCAACATGCTATTTTTACTTGACTTTATTCTCACCCTCAAGAAGC